>NW_009951789.1:124252-220321 GCF_000747805.2 Chaetura pelagica | reverse complement strand
CCTGCATTTAAGCGGCAGGGCCGGCCAGCGCGGCCCGACCCCGCGGGCTGCCCGTCCCAGGCGCCTTCCTCGCTCCTCTCCCTCCTCTTCCTCCTCCTCCGGCCGCGGAGCCGGGACCGGTCGCTGCTCCCGCCCGGCGCTCGCCGGGCTCTCCCGCGCCTCACACCCCGCGATCCTCCGATACGGATTGAAGATGCAATTGGCTGGGGAAAGGAAAGCGCTGCCCGGCCGCCTGCCATGGCCAGGAAATGAGCCGTCATGGGCCCCGGGGGGGCTGCGCAGCCCGGCCCGCCCGAGCGGGGGGCAGGGAGCCCCGACCCTCCGGACCCCGGCCGGAGCCCGGGAACCGGCCCGAGGATGCTCAGGTTTTGATGTGATCACTAAGGGAACACGCACCCGCCAGGGAGATTTCCCTTCTGGTGATGCTGCGGGTGGGATGGAGGGGCTGGGCAGCAGCTGCTCTGTGTGCCCTGGGGTCATCGCTCGTCTCTCCTACCGTCTTCCAGAGGAGGTCCCAGACATGCTTGTTCTCCTTTCAGAAAGCATGGGACAGGTGACTGAAGGGAAAACATTATTAGAAAATATGCAAGTGCCCCAATCCTGAAAATTCACCCTCGTTCAGGGGGAGATGCTGCCAGAGGCCCTAAGCACTCCCTGTGCCCAGTGGAAGGGGTACACGCTGGGCTGGCCAGGGGGTCTCCTTGTGTTCCTCTCTCCTCAAGTTCTCTTTAGTAGGGTGAGGATAAAAGGAGACAGCTCAGCTGCTGATCAGCACAGGTTTCTCAGGGTGGGTGGGAGGAAAGGGCAACTCCCTGTGCAAGGAGGGTTGGATGGGGTCTGCTAGATCCCTCTGCGCTGGGCAGCCACAGCTCCCACTGCAAGGTGTGGTCTAGTGCAGGATCCCTACTTAGTGCTTGTCTGCCAGGCTGACATGAGAGCCCTGTGAGGATTTGGGTGGCCAAAGCCCCAGGCAGAGGACTGAGTGGGAGAGGGACTGGGCTTTCTTGGACCTTGGCTGTGGGGGACCTGCTCCCACTGGGGCTTTCCAACAAGTGTGGTGCTGTTTGGAGCAGCCATGTGAAAGCCTCCATGTGACATTAGGGTTTCCTACTTGCACACCTCAGAGGGGATTTCTGGGATTTAGATCAGGCCTTGGCAAGAGAAGGTGCAATCTGCATGGACTCCAGGGTCCATCTTTGGTTCAGGGTGCAACAAGGTCTCCAGCTTCCCTGACTTCTGGTGCATCTCTTGAAGCTTCAGCAATGGGCATCAGATGAAGGGACAGAGTGAGAGAGGTCAGTGAAGACATAGTGCCTTATGAATGTTTGATCTCACGTAGGTTTTGCAGCCTGCTGTGGTGCTGGGGGTGCCTGAAAGCATGGTTACAGTTCATCTGCTCAGGCAGCCTACAAAATGCTTCCCCTCCACCCCATCTGAGCTGCTCCTGGGCTTTGCCAAATCCCCTCTGCTGTACCAGCTCAGCATTGTGTTGGGGTGTCCCTGTTGAAAATGGGATGCCCAGTGGCAAAATTTCTTCCTGTCCACATTGCTTCCTGGCAGTTTTATTCCTCAAAGCATTAAAAAGGTCTCATGGTAATGTAAACATATAATTTTGCCTTTTCGTTTCTTCAAACCTTTATTTAAATTATTTTTGAGCTCTTGGCCCAGTGACCTGTTTTGGCAGGACAGCATATGGGACATATGCTCATATAAAATGAGTTGAACTTCGAGCGATTTAAAATATATCACACTAGTTGCATTGATTGAAATCCAGGTCTGGAGTTCTTCCCAAACATTGACAGTTTTGGCTTTGCAGTATAGGTCAAGTGGTCAGTCCTGGAATAAGAAACAGGTGTTTATTTTCAGCATCTATAATAAACAGTGAAGAGCTTTCAGATTCCTTCTTTTTGAAAGGAAAATCTTAAAATACTGAGAGGTTGGGTTTTTTTAACATAAACTGCACCTCAAGAAATACAGTGACACATATGACAAAATGCCCAGCATTAAGAAAGTGTTTAATCAGATTTTTACAAACCTTACTTATCTGAAAGCCATCTGGTTCTTCTTCCCCTGAGAGCCCATTGCAAGCAATGCTTTCTCTTGCTGCGCTGCAAACATCCCCTCCGCAAGGGAAAAGGTTTCTCTTGAGCAGAAATACACTGGGGGTGAAATGGCAGCAGAGGGTGAGTGCTTTGGGCAGGGTGGGAGCCTGTTGGCAGGGCAGGGGAGCAGCAGAGAGCAGGGGGGATTTTGGGGGCAGGGAGCATGGCCATGGTGAGCTGCACCACAGGGGCTGGTGTTGGGGACCATGGGAACAGCCCCATCAACAGGTGACTGCATTTGACTTCACAGAGTGACAATGATATCTGTGTTACTGATTAACAGCCAGTCTAACCAGTTTTCACCTCGATGCTTGGCCCCTCTGAGTCCCCCCATCATCTGCCTGCCCCTCAGCACCCCAGACACATGGGGGATGAGCTTCTGCAGATCTCTTCTTCTGTTGGGGATGGGGTTTGAGGAGAAAGTTCCGGACAAGCTGGTGGTGGGTCCTAGGCTTTGGTGCTTGGGCATCAGTGCAAGGCTTTGGCCTACTGCTGAGTAGGAGCAAAGAGAAGTGCCCTGCCTGGCTCTGCTGCAGAGATGCTGATTTGGTAGCTAACTCTGAGTAACTGTACAGGAAAGCCAGACTGGAGTGTTAATCCTGAGATATGCCTTGGCATATTCATGATGCATTTTTCTAACAAAGCTTTTTACTGAAAACCTGCCCAACCACATTCAAGTGTGCCTAATGATGTCTCTCTAGGTTACAGATGTTTTGTCCATTAATGCTGCTCTTATGATTTTATTTTTCTTTGCTTGTCAAATAGCAGGTTTAGGAAACACAAATGTATCAAGAAATATAGTACAGGCTGTAAGAAATTAGTTTTTCCTTATTTATTTAGAAAGTGCCCTTAAACTAGAAGGCTCTGGGTGTGATTTACAAGCTTTGTAAAAGATTCAGTTCATCATCCCTAAAGTGCTATAGACTCCTGCAGACTTCTGTTACTACATGTTCAGTATATTAAGCTTTCCCTTCCCTTATCTTTGCTTATTTCCATTATTTTAAGGTTGTTTGTTTTTCTTCTTCTTTTTGCCATCTGAGCATCTCTCAAGTTTGTCTGGAAGGCCTGATTTCTCTTTCTGGTCTCATTAATAATAGAACAAAACCACATTAACAACTGCAACAACAGCCAGATAGGAGCCAGAGAGCTCCTTTTGCTCTCTAATATGCTGCATGAGCACTCTGAAATGCACTCTTTATACAGAGGGGTTTATTTTTCTTTTTTTTTTTTTTTTCCTTCACCCTTTTCCTGATGTCTTTTTGGACTCAGCAAAATGCTTGACCTTCTCTTTTGCTGAAGAAAAGCAAAAATACCCAGGACTCAAACATTCGCAGAGTTTCCAGACCTGCAACAGCTGTTTTGAGGTAATTTCATCCTGCAAGAAACTGTGGGAGAAAACTCGGCTAAGAAGTGTTAGCAGGCATCTGCAGGGCATTGCATCTGCAGGGTCAGAGGGCTGTGGAGGCTGCTCAGCATTGCCTTCATATGCTTGATGCTTTTGATCCATGCAGTGAGCTGGCAAACAGCTGGCAGAGAGCAGGATAGAGCTGCAGGCTTCTGAATGGGAACAGAAATGTACTCCAGGCACAGGTATAGAAGAAAAATAAGGAACATCCTGCTGGGCCCTCCTCTTTCACAAGAAGTTGATGGTCCTGGATTATCTTATTTTGGTCTTCTAGAAGTGAAAAGAACATTCACTGTGAGGTCCTATGTGTAAAAACATTCCTTCCATCCATAAAAGATGAAAAGAAACAAGTCTTTTTCAGCACCTGAAGCAGGACCTGGCCAAATCTGCACTTTGTCAGTGGTTTATTTTCGCCTCTTAATTCTTCCAGTAGAGGCACAGTACAAAAAGCCCTTCTCTTATTTCAAATCAATCAGTATCTATAAGAGGAGAGACCATGGGTAATCCTGGTCCATCAGCATTCCTTCACTTTTGAAGCTATCTAGGTTGCCTGAGTGTCCTTGTGGTTTTGGTCTGTGGTTTCTGGGGTTGGAAAATAAAGGAAAAAATGAAATGAAGTGAAGCTCGACCTTGAGAGATGCAGAAATGTGTATCTGAGGATGCATGGATGCTCAGTAGAAGGGAGACATTTGGAAAGAGCTTTTATCAAATGGGAGATTATCAAAGCACATCTTACACTGGGGATAGCTGGGTGATTGTATTTGCCCATGAAGCACTGCTTGGTGGCAAAAATTAAATAGGCTTCCACTGTGTGGCATTAAAATTCTTCCAAGATGGTACATTCTCAGCCTTCTATACTATTCTGTATTTACAGAGATCACAATACCCCCAGTTTCTTAAAACAGGAAACCAAAGCACAAAGTTGCTTTTTCTAGGAAGTTTATGGGAAAATAGAGAAAAATATCCCTGCTTTCTTGCATCCCTGAAGTTGCCTTTATCCCTTCCAGATGGTGTGGCAAGAGCACAGGGTACAGCCAGCACAGGGACAGTGGCTGTAGCCTTGTGCTACAGTAGCAGGACACATTATATGACCACTGCAATTCATTGAGCTCCTCATTAGTGTTGTTTTTGTTTTTTTTCTCTATCTCTGCCTTCCCTCCTCCTTCTTTTTCCAGTTCATCATGCTCAATGCCTCTGCCTGCAGATGATGCCTGAGACATCAGGCAGTTCATTATCAGCCCTAGCTGCAAGTTTTGTGCCACAAGCAATGCCAAGAAAAACTGCTTGACCCAGAGAAGGAGCTATGGCACCAATCAGGGCAGGTGTGACAGCCATGAAAACATACTCAAATCCTGCAAACTTAGAAGTAAATCTTGTAGGAGTTGGCTAGAAAGGCTTTCTGGTATGGCTCTACCACCAAGATCTTCCCAGGGACCACAGGAAGGCAATGGCAGCATCCATGCCTCACTTTCATGGCAGCTGCTGGGTCAGGATTTCCAGCCTGGTACAGTCAGTGCATGTCTCCAGGGACCTTGGAGACACTGTGTCCGGTGACACAGCTGGGCTGGCTCTCCCAGAAAGCTGTATATGTCACTCCAAGGCTTGCCTCTCAGATTTTATAGTACAGCTCTATAAATCAAAGAGGCTTAAAGAATTTCCGGCATCACCCTGCAGGTAAAACTGTTATCAGAAACTTGTTTTGGTTCATCTAAAGCTGCTGAAGAATTTGAATCCTGTTTGCTAACAGTCCCAAGGCCCTGAAGACTATATTCACTGTCCTTGGACTATGTGTTGCAGCCAAAATAATAGCACTTCTGATAATAGTAATGCACTTCTGATTAAATAAAACTATTTATGTTCCAGTCTGGCCAGGACACCAGGAGGTCAGTCACTCAGAACCCTTCACCTCAAATCAGTGTCTGAATTTATTGCCTATTGTCTAGAAAAGGGCTTCATTAGAATTACACTACACAGAGAATATATAAAAGGAGCTTTTATCACATGTAAGAATCATCTGACCATTTCCCAAGGTACTCTAGTTCCACTTTGCTGACCCATGCTGTCTACTTTACTGACTTTTTGCTGATGATCATTAGCAATGTGAATGTTTTTCAAAGCAAATGGCACATCTGTCCATTGTGTGCAGAATGAAAATAATCTCAAAGAGGAGCAACTACGAAAGATACTCTTGTGTCTTCCCTTTTTTCCCCTGTGAGTTTCAATTCTATCCTTGTCATTTCCAGTACAGCACAAGCTTTTGTCGTCCCAAGTCTTGGGACGCCCTTGGCACTGTTGTTGCACTGTGGTTGCACAGATAACCTGGGGTTCAGGATTCAGAGAATCTGCTGATCTAGGTCTTGGTTTAGATTTAGAAACCCAAGTCACACTGTGGTCTTGGCGACTTTGCCGTTGTTGGAGCTCAAGGGTTCTGAGCATTTGTCAGCATTAAGCTGAAGGTGGTAGTGGTTACCTGAATGGTACCTGGTTGTCCATCTCCAGCAGTGTTGGGAGAAGTCAGGAACAGACATCATCACTGGGGTTGGCCAGTCTGAACTCTGGGCTGGACATCACGTACCCTAGGGTGCTCCTGAAGGAATTCCATTAAAACAGAGAAAAACTTTCAAAAAAGCACCCAGTTTCACTGTAGCATTTTCAGTCATGAAGAATCCACTTTTCTAGTCCTTAGAAAATTGTTCTAATATTTAACGAACCTTACATCTAAAAAGCAGAACCATGGTTTTTTGTGTGAATTTGTCTATTTTTAACTTCCAGATCTTATCATCAGCCCTGCCTCTGAGAGGAATGAGACATTCTCGAAGTAGCAGGAGCCTGCTCTGGGTATGTTTGCAGCTCACGTAAACTTCAATGTTGCAAAGCTTCATGGGGGCTTCCTTTCAGGACAGCATAGCCTGTGATTTGCCTGATCTGTCTGTAGACGTGTGTGTTAGATTGTCCATCAGCCCCTGCTGAAGGGCCCCTGTTTTGTCCAGCGGGCTGAGCCCACAACGTGCGCTGCTCCATCGCCTGCCCGGTCACTGCTAAGTGCAGTTTGATAGTGTGAGGCCAGGAATCAACCTCCCTAGAGGTTCAGATACTGGATGATATTTTCCTACTTGTAATTACATTTCAAGACCTGTCAGTTAGCCAGTTGTTAATCCACCTAATGTACATGGCATTGATTTTGTATTGTTCTTGTTTCTTAATCAAATTGCTGCCTGATACCGACTTGGATGCCCCACAGGAGGTGAAGTCTAAAAATGTCAAGGAAAACCAAGACAATGGAAGCCTCAGGACATCTCAGCAGATCCTGCTAGCCCAAGCAACAGGAGAGTACTGGCCAGATGCTGGCATTTTCTGCTTTAAGTCTATCTACTGCAAATATTTCATCCTCTCAGCTGAGTCCCAGGTCCTGGGCCACTGACTCTCCACTTTGGGTGAATGCTAGTGCATATCTTGGGTCTTTTTTTGAGTGAGCCAACTAGTTTACTTTAAACCAAAACTCAGGTGATATTCTGGAGGCAGTTCACTCTATATCACTCTGGAGGACTGAGGGATGCATTTATTTGGCTCCTCCAACTTCTGCTGTCTGCAACTGGTACTCCAGCAGGGTTTGCACCCTCTGCTACAGTCCAGCTCACCCAATTCTAGCTTCTTGATTTTGCCATGGCACTGGCACTGCTCTCTTCCAGGGTCACAAAATCACAGAGTGACTGAGGTGGGAAGGCACCTGTGGAAAATGTTTAGTCCAACCTCCTGCTCAGAGCAGGGTCAGTGAAAGCAGGTTGCTCAGACCTGCCTCCAAGGATGGAGTGGGTGACCTGTTCCAGTGCCTGACCACACTCACAGTGATATGGACTTGTGGGTTATTCTGTATTTCAGTTTGTGCCCAACTGCCTCTTGTCCTCTCACTGGACATCACTGAGAAGAGTCTGACTCTCTCTTCCCCCATCCCACCCTTCGGGTATCTATCTAGATACCTTCAGGTATCTATATATCTATATCTATATTTATCTATATAAGATCTGTCTGAGCTTTCTCTTCTCTGGACTGAACAGTTGCAGCTCCCTCAGCCTCTCATTGTATGACAGATGCACTAAACCCTTAATCACTTTTGCAGTCTTTCACTGGACTCTCTCTCACCAGGGCTGAGCAAAGTGGAAGGGTCACCTCCCTCGATCTGCTGGCAGTGCTGTGCCTGGTGCAGCCCAGAGGGTGCTGTGGTTTTCTCACAAGGACACATTCTCAGCTTGTCCCTGTCACTGAGCCTGTCCTGGTGCCTGGGGTTGTTCCTCCCCAGGTGCACTTCACTTGCTGAACTTCATGAGGTCTCTGTCAGCCCATTTCTCCACCCTGTCCAGGTCCCTATGAATGGCAGGACACCCATCTACTGTATCAGCCACTCCTGGTTTTGTATTACCTGCAGACTTGGTGAGTCTGCACTGTGCCCCAACACTGACACCAGTAATTAGGGGCTGAACAGTAGTGGTGCCAGCCTCAAACCATGAGGTACACCACTAGTGACTGGCATCCAGCTGGACCTTGTGTTGTGGGTCACAGCCCTCTGAGCTTGGCAGCTCAGCCACTTCTCTGTCAACCTCACTGTCCACTTATCTAACCAATACTTCACCAGTTGGCCCATGAGGATTTTGTAGGAGACAGTCTTAGAAATCTTACTGAGGTAATGATAAAAAGTCCACATTGATCCAGAATCATTAATTAATCTGACCAAGAAAACTGTCCTCCAGCTATGAACAGAAGTTCCCAACTCATGCAAAATGAGTGTTCTCCATGGATATATATATGGATATATATATATATGTATATAACAGCTTTCTTTCAGGGATCTCAAAACCCTTCTTGGAGTCAATTAAAACACTGTCCTTCTTCAAGGGGTTGGGGAAGTAAAGCATGAGTGAGTCAAGCGAGTTGCCTAAGGTAGGTTTTCAAAGTCTGACTTGTGCAGCAACCAAAGAACTTCATCAAAATTTGGTCTCTTCTTGAGGTTGTTTAATGTTGAAGAACGACGTTTCCCAGCACACTTACAGAAAACTTTAACTGTACATAATTTGAGTTGTTCATGATTGAATGAAATGGAAACCTTACTCCAGTTCACATTTTTCTCCCTCTTTTGGTTGTTCCAGACAGCCCAAATTCCAGTCAGAAAGATGATCCTGACCCCTACCTGAGGGGCAGAGAAAGCTGTGCTTTGGTACAGCAGCACTCCCATCCCTGGGGATAATGGATTGCTTCGAAGTTTTAAGGATCAGCAAAGCAGGCTGTCTTTTCTTCTGGATTTATGAATGTCCTGTGGTGGGGGATTAATGCCTTTGAATTCTTCTCTTATTATAGGAGAACAAAAGTCAGTGGTGATCTACAGCAGGAGGAGTTATTAGAAGAGTAAAATGTTCTAGTGGTCGAGATGGTATGTTCTCCAGCAGAGGTTGTAGTAAAGTCTGAGAACTGCAAGGGAAGATTGGTGAGTGGCCTTGATGAAGGCAGAGAACATGGCATTCCTTTGGAAATGGTGAGGGTAACCTCAGAAATGCCAGAAACAGGCAGCAGGTGCCTTGGCTGTGGAAAGTTAATAAAAACTGGAACTGTGCAGAGTTGTTGGCATGAACAAATCTAGGGGGCAAAAGAGGTAAATCCACAAGCAGAAGGGGAAATTGGGGCCCTCCAGTGCTCAAGTGAATTCTTTTTCAAGAGGAGAAAGGAAAAAAGAGGGAATTCTGAACTAGGGGCAATAACCTGTGGGAGGGGTGGTTTCATGGGAGCTGGGTCATTATTCCCTGTGCTGGCAACACCTCAAGGACTTTGGGTGTGCTGGGCTGGAACAACTTGGCATTTTGTCGTTAAGTATAGGCTAGAATTGCTTTTATATTTATTTTACTTGCAGCTAATTGCTTTCAAAACTTTGTCTGGCTGTGATGAATGTTTTCTTTTTAAGCTTGCTGGGTGTTCTGAGGAGGGAGTCATAGAAGGGTGGAAAACAGTAAACATTCAGGAGAGTTCCAGTAATTGTGTCTTTGCCATTTTCATCTCTCCACGTGAAGCAGAGCGTGTCTCAGTGGTACGAAACTCAGAGAAGCTTTGCAAGGGCGAAGTGCCTGTGCTGAGTGTGCCAGAAACCCCTGAGAGGGCCGAGACTCTCCTCTTTGAAGTCACCGGGAGTTTTCCGCGGTGACGCTGGGTGGCGACGTGGCAGCGGTGCTGATGCTCCTCAGCAAGGTCCCATCCCAGAGCCTTGCCCTGTCCAGGGAAGCCGAGCATCTCCTGCCTGCCCTGCCAAGGGTGTGAGCAGGGAAGACTTTCCTGCCAAGCTCTGGAACCCTGCGGTGGAGCTGGAGGAGAGGCTGGGCACAGCAATGTAGGAAAGGGTACCTCCAGGTATTGCCATTTGCCTTTCAGAGCTGCTGGGTGCCCGGGATGGCCTGTGAGCAGGTGAGCACCGTGACACGAGGACGCTGGGGTTCTGCTCTCCTCTGGGCTGTGCAGCAGGTCTGTGCCCTCGTGCGAGGACACTGTGGCCAGCCTTGGTCTCCTGCAGGTCCCCAAACCAGGTGGCTCTGAAGTCCCTCAGGGGAGCCTGTTGCATCAGCACAGCACTGCAGCCCCGAGGCAGCACCAGGAGCCCCGTTCTCGTGGCGCTGCCATCACAACAGCTTTGGTGTCTCCCTCAGCAAAACACGTGCTCCCACTCAGGTCACTGGGCTGTGAAAGACTCCGGTGAGTGACCACTTAGGGCCACAGTTAATTGTAATGCTTTTTCATTTTCAAAACAGTTTTTCCCCTCCTTTTGTAGATGTATATTAGTTAATTTTTCATGACTGTCTCTAGATATACAGAGAAGAATTTCTGGTCTTGCTTTAACAGAGCATATCAACAGGACTACTGGATACAGGAAGATAAGTGTGCCTGGGTGTTTACTGTTTGGATATGTTCCCTCCATCAGTGCCAGGTCCATGCACAGCAGCTCCCACAACCACTTTATAAAGGTTCTGTGGTGAGGGGCTCCCCAGAGCGTGGTTCCTGCTGGCTGTTGTGGGTGGGTTGCACCTGATCCCTGGTCGGGCACTGTAGGGCTGCTGAGGGAGGTGTGGGATGACAGCCATCCATGAGCCTTCACTGCTGGATCCTTCACTTGGGAGAAGAGACCAATCCTCACCTCACTACAACCTCCTTTCAGGTAGCTGTAGAGAGTGAGTCTCCTTTTCTCCAGATTGCACAACCCTAGGTCCCTCAGCCACTCCTCATAAGGCTTGATCTCAAGTGACTCATCCCACTGAGGGATGGTCTTGGTCCATCAGACTCCAGCCTGGAGACCAAACTTACTAGTTAGTTGGATTGCATGTCTTCTGATCCATACAGAATTTATGCAAATAAGGAATCAGGGAATTTTCTGTACCTATCTAGTGGCTTGTATCTTTAGGGATCTTGCCCTCAGGAATTCATGTTCCTGCAGGCAGGTTCAGGATTGGTTTCCAGCACCTTGCTGTCATCACAGTCCCCTGGAGTTCTCACACACCAGTTTGTGTATGTGTCCCACACCCATCCCACCACTGTGCTTGGGTAACACCTTCGCATGAGTGATTTAAGCAGGTTTTTTAGAGAAATCTTATTCAAGAGTCTCTCTGGCACCTCCATTTTTCCAGCTGGTTGAGTTTTTGTAAATAGTGGGTATGTAGAACTGTCTTATCCAGTATTTAAGATCTATTGCTTCGTCTTGTTCATCTGCTTCTGCCCTTCCAGGTCATATGACAGAGGTTTTCCTCTCCTCAGCCACGTGGCAGCAGACTGGCTGCTTGGCCTGAGACCATGACAAGGGAGAGGCATCTTCAGAAGTTTTTGTGGTGTCAAAGGAGGCTTTGTAAAGCATGCAAAGAATGGTGCAGAACTGATATTGCTGCTGGACTGCTCTGGTGGTTGCACTGCACTCAGTAATCTGTGTTTTTATAGGTTTGATGCACTCCCCAGGGGTGATTATGCTAAAACTCCAACTGTTGTAATGGGAACAGGTTTGCTCACTTTTTTTTTTTTTTTTTTAAATGAAGAATACCCAATCTATTAAACATTAATTTATCTCCTTTGTGGTGAGAACAGTATGTGACCTGAGAATGCCATAAATGCTGGAGTGTGATTTTTAGCCTTATCTTTGTGTGGGTTACGAGGGGCACCCCGAAGCAAACACTGCTGGGGCCCGAGGTGACCTGTGATCCCCACCACAAGATCATGCTCCATCATCCTGCACCTTTAACCACTGCGGACTTTGAGCACACACATTCTCCTTGGGTGAACAGAGAGCATCTTTATTAGTCTGCAAGAACTTTAAATAATTCATTACTGGAGAAAGCAAAGGGAAGAGGGATGCTCTTTGTGCCACACTCTAATTGCTGAATACACTGTGACCTTTCAAAAGAGGCACCACATTTAATAATTTTTTTCTTCTAGAGAAACCACTGGCAATCCTTTCTGTTTCTCCATCTGCTGCAGGGGAATGAGGGTGCTGGTTGCCCCTGGGGTATTGCAGACATCCCACCTGTGGGGAAGGAGGTTTCTCTGAAACCAAACCTGAGCCAGGTACGAAACAGCAACAATTGTCCCCAAGGTGAGAAGCATGGTGAATGTTTTAAACGGGAAGAGCTGAGTGTAAGTCCTGTTCACCTGGGTGCAGCCTGTGTAGCAGATGACAGGGGGGATGCTGAGGGCAGGCTCCCCAGCCAGCAGCCTCAGGAGAAGCCCAACCAAGAAGCCAGCAGCTGAGCCATAAGTGTTGGTGCTGGGAATGAAGAGGGCACAGCAGAGCTGGGGGAAGAGCAGGACATACACCAGCTCCCCGCTGAGGAACCAGAGGTCATAGATGGAGCTGGAGTAAAAAGCCAGACTGGCAGCACCAGCCCCAAACACCAGCATGGAGATCTTCATGGCCCATAAGACCTCCCTCTCTGTAGCCTGTAAAACAGAGTTGGTAATGTTACAGACACAGTATTTACTGGGGGGGTGACCAGTGCTGCCCTGCCCTGGGCTAGTTCCCACCAAGCCCTCCCTGCTTTCAGGCCATGCTTTCCACCAGCAGCTGCCCAAGGCAGGCACCTCTGGAGATGGAGCTGCCCTCTGTAATGTTGAGGGCCCTGGTTTTATGCTGTTTCTGTTAATACCATAGTCCAAATTTTAGAACACTCATTTTATAAAGAGCAAAGCTCCTCAGTGAGGGTATATGCATCTCTACCAAGGATATGAACACCCTTGACCTTTGAAGCTCTGGCTCTAGAACTGAGTTCAGCAGCTGAAGAACAGGCACCTCTAATTGCAGCCCACACGGACTGGCTTAGAAACAGTCTTGAAAAAAAAAAGCCTCTATCCTGGCACCAAAACTACTGAATGATGTAACCAAGTACCTGTTTCCTCAGGATCTTCCTGTAGATATTGTGAGCAAATATGGAGCTGGCAGAGAGAAGAGCTGAATCTGCAGAAGACATTGCAGCGGCAGCGATGGCTCCCAAGCCGGCAATGGAGACGTAGGTGGGGCAGAGATAGTGTAGAACAAGTGGCAGTATCATGGCTGATTCACCTCTCTCATGTGGACTTGGAAGCCCATAGCTTGTCTGGTTCCAGTCTTGAAGACAAAACAAGGAAAAATTGCAATTCCTTCAGTGACTTTTCTGCTGTCTTTGAAGCTGCCTTTCCACAGGGACCAGCCACAGCAAGGCTAAGGACTGAGACTGCAACCCACATGGTATTTTAGGACTTGAATGACTTTTTTTTGGTGCTCTTATAATCTCCTGTGATTCCCCTTAGCGTGGTGCAGCTCTCACTAGATCAAAGGTTTTCCTTTTCTCCTGTACCATCTATAGAAATAGCTGTGCTTTGTGTGTTTCCAGGAATGAGACACCTCAAGGTCAGCCTTCCAGACCTTGCTCATGAGGAGAAGGGAGTTTTGCTCTGATGCCCCAAGTGACAGATACTTTGTGATCTGTCTGGTCTTTAGCCTGTGCTATAAACCAACACAGGGTTTATCTCCTGGGCTGGGGCTGTGTGTTTCCAGGACTGAATTTCTTGATTCCTTCAAGTAGGTTTTTTCCTGAGTGTTACTAACAACCTGTAGTAATATTACTTGATCTTACATGCAGAAGATGTTAACAGAAGCAAGCATAAGATTTATTGGAAAATAGATTTTACAGGTTTTTACAAGGTCTACTTTCATCTTCCCACAATGCAGGATCCATAAAAAGCCATTTCATCATAATGAAGTAGATTTAAACAGGTCTTGGTGCTGTTTAAATGTGGTTTTGCACTGAACCCCCGAGGGCTCCACATTTCTGGTACAGACCACCTAGCATGGTGATCAGGACTGTGCATTTGGGTACACAGCAATAGGTAATTTGAAGTCTAAAACAGGACTTCTTTGGATCCCATTTTAATCACAAAAACGTGCTCATTATTCAAAGACAAATGATTAGGTTTACCTGTTGATGCTGCAACTGCACCAATGAGCACAGAGGGGATGGCCATGATAAAGCAGCCAAGTCCAGAGAGGTAGGAGATGAGCCTTCCCTGTCCTGAAGAGGCAGCTGAGAGCATTCTTTGGAAGTAAGTTTGCCATGGGATGCTGCCAAGAACCTGAAACATTCAGATGTTACCAGTGGTGCCCACCAGGCTGCTGGTTGCTGTACAGCATCATCCATCCATCCATCCATCCATCCATCCATCCATCCATCCATCCATCCATTTATCCATCCATCCATCAATCCAGATGGACGATAATTTTTACTGTTATAAATCACTCACTTCAAATGCATAAACTTTGACCAGCTCTAAACATTGAGGATGATATTTTGTAATGGTTGAGAGTGTCCATTTTCTTTGTTGATATTGTGATGGATGTGAAATTTTGATGAAAATAAGTTAATCAGATTGAGAAAGATAAATAAATCAGGTTAAAAATAGGTTGGTTGGCACAGTAACACAGGCACAGAGGTAGGAAAAGACAATACATTTTTTGGGGAATGAAACGTTCATAAAAATCTACCTGAACTTATCTAGAGTATAATCCAAAATTAAAGATAAAATCACTCTTTTCTCTCTTAGCAGAGAAATTTCAGCAGATAAAATCTGAAGGTTCAGTTATCACCAATCTCAAGCTTCTCTGTGTCCCTGTTACCAGCCCAGTAGCTTGAAAGTTGAGTTGTGCAGTGGGGCCAATGGCACCATGCTTGCTGATAACCTGCAGTAGAGTGATTTGGTTTTTTGTTTTCAAATAGAGGCAATTTTACATAATTATCTTAAAAACACTGTTGAAGCTTCAAGACCACCCTCTGAAAAGGTAGGAAACACCTTGTTCAGTGCCAAGAGTGGAACTAGTTGCCTCAATGGTCTTACTCAAGAGTGAGTAAAGGATGGAGTGTCCCTACTGCTTCTTTCCTTCCCACAGCTGAGCCCTGGATCTCCCTAATCTGCTCAATGTGCTGCAGAGTGGCTGAGAGAAGGTTTTGCACATCACCCTGCCCCTGCCAACTGTGCAAGGTAGGGCTCCTGACTAGAAAAACCCACAAGTTTTCCAGACAGAAAGTCCACACACTATCCATTCTCCTAACCACCTGTCCAAGAAATACTCCATACCAGGTAGAAGAAGTCATCCAACCACCTTCCAAGGTACTGTTTTTCTATCTCCCCAATCCAGGGGCCTTGGTAAGATTGGTGAGTTGCAGTGAGATGAATACTTTCTGTTGCAGAGTTCATCAGGGCAAAGGGGATACAGACCCACTAGGATAGAAACAGAAATAGTTCACCATTTTCCCAGGGTCCTTGCTCTTGTATAATCTATTCAGATATTGAAATTAAGGTAGATGTAGAACATAAAGTTACATGAGATTAAAGCCAGACTAAGAGTCTTCCTTTTCCCCCCTTCCTGACTCTAAATCTATGTGTTGCTTGTTCATGGCATTGTCAAGAATATGAGTCTGATGAACAGATCTCTCACCTTTCCAGCCAACACTTCTGTACAGGTTCTGCAGACCTTACTTGTGAGCAGCTGTGTTCACCCTGAATGGCCAATAGTTTGTGTGAGCACTGTCTGAAATGCATAAGGACTGTACGACATTTAAGAAGACCTGTTCTCCTGGAGAGGAACTGTAGGGCAAGGACCACCATTGGTGGAGTTATTTTTGGTCTAAGATACACTGAAAAGAAGAGAGGGTTTTTTTACTTTAGTTAGGAAATTGTTAACAAAGAAATGCACAGGACTTGCCAGGCTGAGGGCAATGAAAACCAGCTGGATGACATCTGTGTATGCAACAGAGTAGAGGCCTCCCAGTAGAGTGTAGAGTGTGACAGTGCATGCTGAGATGATGATAGCCAAAGAGCCTCCAACATCCAAGATGACCCTCATTGTTGCTCCTGCAGGTAAAGTGGCCAAGTATTTTAAGACAGATTTCATACAAGCAGAATACAGAATAAATAAGGATATGTTATTCCCTCGATTCCAGCACATCCCAGTGTGTGAGAAGCACATGTCTACAGAGAACTGGCAGAGTGAGGACTCAGGAGACCTCACGTTCTTTTTCTACTCTTGTTGCTACCTTGCTGCACGGCCTTTGGAATGCCGGAGTCATAGAATGGGCTGGAAGGGATGTTGAAGATCATCTAGTTTCAATCCCCCAGCCATGGGCAGGGACACCTCCCACTAGACCAGGTTACTAAAAGCCCAAAAGGAACATGCTAATTCATATTGCCAAATTTCTCTTATAATTCCATGAATATATACTGCTGTCATTTATTTTAAACCTACAACCATCTTTTCCAGAAATATGAAATGCTTGTGTTCTTCTCTCAAAAGGTAACATGAAACACAACTTTCCACAGCTTAATCCAACACAGTTCCCAAATTTGTATTACACTCTTGACAGTTGTGCCTCATGACCTTTAAGAAATACAACAGTGAAGTATTTACCCAGGGATGCCAGGATAGCTGCAAACCAGAACACCTCTCCCAGCAGGGGTGGAATGAAGAGTAAGCTTCCCATCACATTCCCGTAAGCTTCTTGAAGGGGATCCATCACTGTCACATAATTCTTGGATCTCATTGGATTGACAAAGAAGAAACCACCTGTCAGAAGTGAAGACATTTTGGTAGAATTTTGCATGTATTGTATTTCAGGAAAATATATGAGAATACTGTGGTATTTGAGTATCAGAGCAGTGTAGTGGGTGTGGAATTCATACATAATGGACCCTAGAGGGTGATGCAGCCAACCAGACATGAGGACTTCAATTCACTTGCCTAAATGTGGGGTTTCATTCATCTGAGGAGGCCCAGGTTACAAAGGACATCTGCTTACAGCTGACAGATATGACCTTCCACTTCTGGCAGATCTACATCTTTCTGGAATGGGTACTAGAGGCCAGGTAGGACTCTAGGGTGTGACTGTAACAGGAACACAGCTCTGAAGGCACCCCCATGCAGTCTCCTCTCCATCTCCAGGGTCTTACTAACCTGAGACACAAAGTTTTCTGAAATGCTTTCTGTGGAAAATATCGTGGGCAGAGTTGGGCATTGGAGACACATATTTGGCTAAAAAAGAAAAACAACTGTTGTCGTTGACCATGTGATGCAACATACTGATATATGTTCCTTTTCTGTTTACATTTTCATTTTAGTAGTTTTATTGTCTCTTCCCAGAACTGTGTTGTTTTAATCTTCACATTGAGCTGATTCCCACCTGCCTTCATCTAAATATTAGACTTCAGAGGTACAGCCATCTCATTAAAACCAATGAATACATATTGTGCCTAACCCTGAAGCCAACAGGACTACTTGTCCAGGCACTGCTGACCTGAGTAAAGATTGCAGGATCAGACCTGCTCTGCTCAGGTTCATTAGTAAGAATTACTCACATAAGGAGTGCTGGCAGTATTTTTCCAAGCCTGATTCATATTCACGTCAGTTGGACTCTTTTCTCTGACTTGAGAATAAAGGTTATTTTTCTTTTAGAAATTCCTGTGTAAGGTCTGCACAGGTGTCTTTGCTTTAATTGTCCTGTGTCCCGGGATAACTCAGTGTGGGCTGGAAGAAACTTTGGTCTTGGCAGGACAGCTGAGCCTCCTTTGGAGCCCAATCATTCTTGCAGTTAGAAATGACAACTTAGGTATAGGACACTGCACATTTAGCTTATTTTCAACAATATAGTGTCCAGCTGTAAAGCAGAATAAGCTGGAAGCACCACGAATTCATCCCAAGATGAAACTACTCAGAAAGAGATTTTAGAGGAAAAATCAGGATAGTGTTATTTCATCACACAGGAAATTCAAATAAAAAAAATTAAATAATACCAATAGTGCCAATAGTCTGTGAATGAGAAACCATGATGAAAAAGCAATATGCATATACCTGCATGCCTATAAAGTTCTCAGATAAGATTTTTGTCCTATGAATTTTTCTAAGCAGGCAAAACTCCACATTAGCTCCATGTCACCCCATTTTTTTGTGCTTCAGTTTAGAGGATAACATTATAAATGTGTATTCTGAGCCTATGGCAGACTGAAGAAAGAAAAGCACCTTTAAAATGTACTCTGTACTCTGCTATGCATCTTATTATACTCATATACTTGTTTATTTGTTGAACTTATCTGTCCTGATTACACAAATTATTTACCAAGAACAAGGGAGAAGGCAAATCCCACAGGTGCCTGGACCCACAATAGTCCTTTTGAAGGCAGGTAGACAATTTCAGCTGTGCCATTGATGTATGCTCCTCCAACCCAGGTGGCTGCAAACATGTAGGATGGAAAGGTAAGAACTGTGATACATACACTCTGAAAGCTTGTAAACCTTTTCCTCATACAAATATTTAATCACTTCTATTTTTAGAGAGTTTTCTCTCATAGTGAAATGTGTTATTGAGTAGAGGTATTAGAATCTCACCCTAACTAATCTCCTAGGTTCAAGAATTAATATCTATCTGTGAATGGAAACATTCAATGTTTAATAATTTAGAGTCAAATTGAATATACAAATATTTAATTTCATTTTTGTCAGTGGAAGAATTTGGCTAGAGCAAACAGAATGGCCTTTGTTATTCTGCAGTGACTGAGAGACCCTCCTTCATGTGCATCACTTACACAGTCTGAGAAAACAGACATTAGGAAAAAAAAAATGGAAGCAGACATATCAGTCAGAATACAAACCTGCAACATGAGATTAAGTGTCTTTGCCAGGCAAAATACTACTATGAAATACTACTTGGGGAAGCCTTCACACACAGAAAAAGAGTCAGAGAAGCACATTTCAAATTATGCCAGGCAGAGAAAAGGGGGGGTTAGCAGTCAGTAGGGAAACATTTTCTCTTCAGGAGAGAGCCTGATGCTTGACATGAGTAGCAATTTATTCCACATGGAACTTGGTTGTTCCAGCAGTAAAATTCTTCTGTTAAGCTGGATAAGAGAAACGGGTTCAAGATTAAGACCACAATCCTCCTTAATGAAAAGTGTCAGATTCATCAGTCACTCTTAAATTAAACTCTTTAGCTCTTAACTAAACTCTTAAATGAGTCTCTTTAATTTAAAAAAATCTACATAAATATTAGGTACTGCTAAGTGTGAAGAGGTTTGCAAGAATCCATCCCAAAATGATTCATGAAACCATACTCCTTTAAAGCCACACTTAGATAAAATCTGCCCTGACATTAAAGGAGTTCACTTGCTTTGACAAAAAGGCCCCCACTGCATGTATTTTTAAAAGAATTGTTAAAAGTCTTTTAAGAAAACTTACCTGTTGCAGTAAACAGTCCAATGAAAACATTAATATTCCTGCCTCCAACTATGGCCATTTCAGTTGGGTTTCTGTCTTGCTGGTCTTTTTTGCTTTTCCAAGAAGCCCAAATTCCAATAACTAAAATTAATGTAAAAAAAACACTCAAAGATACTAAGCCTGGTATATTTAGAGCCATTTTCTGTTGCTTAATTTAGATTGTAGAGGGGAATAATGGCTTGATGAAAATAATCTTTGATTGAGTCCACAATCAGGAAAAAAAAGAAAAAAGAAAAAACTTGTAAAAATAGTGCTGCCTTGTAAAGAAACTGCTAAGTATTAGTTTGCTGTATTTTGCAAGGAAAGATGTGGTATGAAGCAGAGCCCCAAGAACCCAAAAATCTGGAGAAATGGATGCAGAGTCTCTGTCTTTGAAGGGCTAGTGACAGTTCTCTTTCCCCCCTTCTTCAGGAGATACCAAATCTTATTTTTCTGAGGAGCAGAAAATTAAAGGATAGGGATCAGTGTGGATCAGAGCAATGGAGCACTGATGTGAGGGGTAGAACTAGCCTGGCTTAAAGGAGGGGAAATGCTATGTTTTGTCTGATACCCAATGGTATGAAAAATAATCCATGTATCTCTAGGTTCTAGGCACAAGGCTAATGCAGAAGATAGGGCCAAGAATTTGTCTGTTTAAAGCTGACTGGAGTAAACCCACAATATTCATGAAAATAAATGTAGGAAACAGTAAAAGAAAAATTGTCACTGACCAGCTGAAGGAGCTGCATGTTGTCAGGGGGTTGCATGTTAGGGGGGCTGGAGTTGATGATCTCCAGAAGTCCCTTCCAACCCCTACCATTCTGTGATATTCAAAGCTAGCAGGTCACTGCTGGAAACAGGGCAGGAGGGTCAGGTGTTCTTACACTCAGCAATAAAACTACAGGAAAGATACAGACTTTTTAAAATGACTTTGTGAAGCTCCCTTTAAGCAGACATAATTCTGAGACAAACTCTTCATATGCATTGAGAAATTAAGTTTGTTATGTTTATTATAGAGTTGTCCTCATGATAAATTTTTAGTTCCCCTATAGAAGTTTTTCATCTGTCCAGGTATGATTTTTCATTACCAATTGTATGTAAGTCTGCTCATTTCAGGGCACTTGTTTGGCTTTCCTGGGTATTTGCCTTCATCCTTCCCATGTGGAATTCACAGATTTCTTCTTCACAGATGCACTCTGAGCAGAGATTAGAAAGCCCAAAACTTCAGGAAGGTTTTCTGCAGTGTGCCAGCTCCAGCCAATAGCCAGGAGTAGCTGTACATCGAAATGGCAGTGGCACAGGTTGAGCATGTCCCATGGGCAGGATGTGGTAGGAACACATGGGCACATGGGTGATCACTGTGGGAAAAAGGGGGAGAAGTGCAGGAACCCCATGTTTACTGTGTCACCTCTCCATATAAGGGACAATTAATAGAATCGTAGAATGGTTTGGGTTGGAAGGGACCTTCAAGGTCATCTAGTTCCAAACCCCCTGCATGGGCAGGGACACCTCCCACTAGACCAGGTTGCTCAGAGCCCCATCCAACCTGGCCTTGAGCACTTCCAGGGAGGGGGCATCTACAACTTCCCTGGGAAACCTGTTCCAGTGTCTCACCATCCTCATACTAAAAAATTTCTTCCTGATGTCTAACTTCAATCTCCTCTCTTCCAGTTTAAAACCATTACCCCTCATTCTCTCACTACACACCCTGGTAAAAAGCCCCTCCCCAGCTTTCCTGTAGCCCCTTCAGGTACTCAAAGGCTGGTACAAGGTCTCCTTGGAGCCTTCTCTTCCCCAGGCTGAACAGCCCCAACTCTCTCAGCCTGTCTCCAGCCCTCTGATCGTTTTTGTGGCCCTTCTCTGGACTCACTGCAGCAGGTCTATGTCCTGTCAGAGTTGGGGGCTCCAGAACTGGACACAGTACTCTGGGTGGGGTCTCATGAGAGCAGAGTGGAAGGGAAGAATCATGAGTGAGTTATGCAGTGATCTGGTGGGAAGATTCTATAAGAAGTGTTTTTAAAAATATTATTGTTTATCTTGCCTTAGGATAAATATTCCTTTGTCCTTAAAATAAAATGTTATTTTGACTTCATAAGAGGTTTTAGATTTGTCTAAGAGATTTTATTTTTGACCCAATGATTTATGTAGAAAAAGGGACACTGGACATTTCAGAGGCACATCTTCTGGTCAGTAATTAGAAACAGTCTCTTTCACCTTAGTTGTACCTGCTACAAAGTAGTAGAAATGACAGCTGTTGGTAGTAGTGGAGCCAGTGGTTTCTCTGGGCTGCATTCCTTGCTCAAAATGGAATGTTTCAAAAACTTTTAAGACACTCTTTATGCACAGACAGACACTAAGCTCTTGTTTGTTTATTTGTTTGTTTGTTTGTTTGTTTGTTTGTTTGTTTTAAATGAGAAAATGTTTTGCACCATTTTGCCTAGGCAGGAGCAGAACAAGGTTGAAGCTGCACGAGGCTGGAGTTGTATGAGGCTGAAGGTGCACACAGCCAGGTCTCAGCCTGCTCCACAGCCAGGCACTCCTGGGAGGAAATACCTGGACTTGCATCCTTCATGTGGCGGTCAAATAAGTTCAGCATGTCCAAAGCAAGATTTGTTCTTGGACTTCTGAAGAGAATATCTGGACTGACTCTACATTTTATCGTCTCTTGAAGAAAAAGAAATAGCAGCAGCAAAGCAAACAATAAAAAGTGGCAGCATAAAAATGTGCAGGGAAACTTCATTTAAAGACCCAAGATGAAGGACAGGTGTGGTAGGATAAAATGTAAATGAAAATATTCTATGATGGGGTGAAGGAGACTTAAGAGAAAAAGTAGGTGTAAGGTAGTTGATCTGAAGCTGGAGTGGTTTTGATGATATTCAGTGCATGGAAAAAGGACTGTAAAAGTATGAGGTTGTATCAAGAAGACCAGTTCTTCAATTAATCTGTTGTGCCCTTTTGCCACCAGTTGACTCTCAGCTAGTGCAGCTATTTTACCAAATGAAAAGTCACTAATGGAGAGATGTTTGAGGTGGGACTCACCTCCCCTCTCAGGAGGGATGGCTGCAGCCTCGGGTGCCAGCTGCTGCTCTGCTCTCTTCAAGCTCCCTGTGTAACCCGTGGGGACAAAGGTGCAATTTCAGGAGGTGATTCACTGACCTATTTTAGGTCCTGTGAGGCAGGACAGGGCAAGGGCAGATCTCAGTGTGCTATGCTCAGGGCTGCTTTTAGGAGCTGTGTCACTGTACACAGTAGATGTTGCAGGGCTTGATTCAGATGCTTACAAAGAGATGGCTGGTGCCACCAGGAATGCTCTGAAGCCTCTGAGATGTCCACATGGGCAAACAGATGTTAGAAAGCCTCTGTGGGAGACACATGGCTTGGTGCCTACCCCATAAAGGACTCCTTCTCAGTGGTTCAAGTTAGACAAGATGGATTTAACTCTACTTCATTTGAAAAGTCATGGCAGTCAGGTGAAGTCCCTGGTGACTGGAAGAAAGGAAACATTAGGTCCCCTTTTAAAAGGGTAGAAAGGAGGACCCTGGGAACTACTGACTTGTCAGCATCCCTTCTCTGCCTGGGAAGATGATGGAACAGATCCTCCTAGAAGACATGCTAAGGCACACAGAGGACAAGGAGATGATCCAGGACAGCCAGCACAGCTTTACCAGGGGCAAATCCTGCCTGACCAACCTAGTGGCTTTCTACAATGAAGTGACTACATCAGTGAACAAGGGAAGACCTAGAGGTGTCATCTATCTGGAATTCTGCAAGGCCTTTGAAATGGTCCCCCACAACATCCTTCTCCCTAGGTTGAAGAGATATGGGTTTGATGGGTGGACTGTTCAGTGGGTAAGGAACTGGCTGGATGGTCACATCCAGATGGAAAACAGTGACAAGTGGTGTCCCTCAGGGGTCAGTACTGGGACTAGTGTTAATATCTTCATTAATGATATTGACAGTGGCATTGAGAGCACCCTCAGCAAGTTTGCTGATGACCCAAGCTGGGTGGTGCAGTTGATATGCCAGAGGGATGGGATGCCATCCAGAGGGACCTGGACAAGCTGGAGAAGTGGGTCCAGGTGAACCTCAGGAGGTTCAACAAGGCCAAGTGCAGGGTCCTGCACCCGGGCTGAGGTAACCCAAGATATGAATACAGGCTGGGGGAAGACATGCTGGAGAGCAGCCCTGTGGAAAAGGACCTGGGGGTTCTAGTGGATCAAAAGTTGGACAGGAGCCACCAATGTGCAGTTGCAGCCCAGAAGGCCAAGCACATCCTGGGCTACATCACAAGAAGTGTGGCCAGCAGATGGAGAGAGGTGATTCTCCCCCTCTACTCTGCCCTGGTGAGACCTCACCTGGAGTATTGCATCCAGCTCTGGAGCCCCCAACACAAGAAGGATGTGGACCTATTGGAATGTGTCCTGAGAAGGGCAATGAAAATGATCAGAGTGCTGGAGCACCTCTCTCATGAAGACAGGCTGAGGAAGTTGGGGTTGTTCAGCCTGGAGAGGAGAAGGCTCCAGGGGGACATTGTCCAGGGGGACAGTGACCTTCCAATGCCTGAAAGGGCCTATAAGAAGGCTGGGAAGGATCTGTTCACTAGGGCATGTAATGACAGGACAAGGGGTAATGGTTTCAAGCTAGAGAAGGGTAGATTTATGCTGGACTTTAGGAAAACGTTCTTTCATATCAGGGTGGTGAATTACTGGAACAGGTTGCCTAGAGAGGTGGTGGGGGCCTCATCCCTGAAGACATTCAAGATCAGGCTTATTTGGGCTCTGAGCAATCTGTTCTAGTGTGAGATGTCCCTGCTTATTGTTGGGAAGTTGGACTAGATGACCTTTGGAGGTCCCTTCCAACCCAAGACATTCTATGATTCTCTTATTTTATGATTCTACTTTCTGTGTTATTCCATGTCTGTTCCTACCAGAGCTAATTTGAACTCACAGGTTCTTTAGGTCACACAAATGAAGCCAGAAAATAATTTCAAGATAACAATATTTAATATTTACATATATCTGTGAGTCCAGTGATTGCACAGTTGACAGGACAGACAGTGTCCCTACAAGCACGTAGACATGACACTAAACATCCCCAGGGCAGGACAGCTTGGAACAAGGAGATGGCAGTAGTGCCATGCATTTATTTTTCTGTGCTGTGGGAAATGTGTGCCAGTGGGCACTCCTCCCTAGCCTGGTGCTGCCACAGTCCAAACTGGCTTTACCATAGAGGTGAGAGTCAGGGAGGCAAAACTAAAGCCTGAGGGCAGGGCTCATATTTAGGGACTATGAAGAGCTCACAGAGCCCCTCTGCTGATGAAGGAATCTCTCTCAGTCTGCCTACATGCTAAACACAGTCCAGGTTTCACTGCCAGCAACGAACATGAGCTTTTAAAGCCACCTGGCAGGTTTGGATGCACCTGGTCATGATTGCAAACTTCAAAAAGTCTTCTGCCTTTTTATTTATTTTTATTTTTTTTAACAGGAGCTACTTTTAAGATTTATGGGTTAACTTTTCTGCTTCTGAGGTAAAACTGTGCTCCAAGGAAGTGTACATGTTTTCCTCATCTAAGCAAAACTGACACTTTCTTCCCCACGTTGTATAAAGGGGATTTTGTGCATTCAAAGACACTTTCTTCCCCACGTTGTATAAAGGGGACATTCATACAAAGCATTTTGTGTGTTGCATTAGAGAACAGCACAACCAGCCACTTGTGTCTGCAATAACTATGCTCAGATAACTTGTTTTTGTGCTACACTGCAGAAGTATAAACAACTTTTGACTGAGAAAACTTCGAAAAATGGAATCCTAGTGCTTAAACTACATTCTCATTTTCATAACTTCATACACGTGTTGAGGATGGATAAAAATTATGTTTTGGCTGACTTGGAGAAGCCAGTGGCATGTCAAGGAATTAATCTTTGAGGAAGACACTAAAATGATGAGGTTTCTGAAATTTGCCAGTTATGGACTTCAGCATCAAGGACTTGATCTGGAGTGACAATAGGGAATTATGCAGTTCCTGGTTGGGATTGCTGTTGCTGTAACACTAAGACTGATGCAATTTGTTACCTTTCAGATTATATCTCATTTTTTACTAAGCTGCACAAAATCAACTTAATATTTATCTTTACCAGTTATATGCTTAGTCTGTGTGATCTATTCTAGAACAGCCCTACAGACCTGTGTGGAAATTAGTGAGACTCCTGTGCAGTCTTGTGAGGCCAAAATTAGTGCTGAGGTTCTCCTGCTTTTTGCTAAACCAGAAAAAACTCTTGTTCCAAACCCTACTGTCTATTTTGACCCAAATGCCCCTCCAGGGCTACCACATCTCTCAGATACTCCTGAAGAACTGATGTAGAGGTGCACTGGATACTGTCAGATATGACAGCACCACTGAATGGGTACAAGGGGCTTTGGCTCCAGGGTGGCTAAAGGAGGCTGAAAACCATGTGCTTGAGTTGCCCCAGTGGTGCTGCAGACACTGCTCAGTATCTTCTCTGTGCATCCTAATTGAAATCTGGGAGTGCCCAGTGAGCAAGTTAATAGGAACAGAGAGGTGAGCTCGTGGGGGGGATTTGGAAGGGGATGGGTGGTAATTTACATCCAGCCTGAGAGCTCCAGATTTGTGCATCTGGTTAATGTGTACATTAGTAACAGCTCAGTTTCCCATATACACAAGAGAGAGCAAGTGATGAGCTTTGGTCTGAGGACTATTGTGCTTTATACACAAGTAGCCCAGTCAGGACCAGACAGATCAGTGATTTCACCAGCACCTGAGATGCAGCAGGTAAATTTAGAAGGATGAATATTTGGAGTCTCCAATCTAAAAGATCTAGCCCTTTGCCACCCTTTCTTCTTTGTAAAAAAACTTCATTTTTCCCCATGAAACTTCTGAACATTTTGGGTTCTCTTGCTCATCCTCCCATAAATACAGCACAGGCCACTGTCTTTATTGGATGTGAATCGGCAGCTCGGGGCTCGTCCTGGCATTCCCTGGTGGTCATTCACATTCCAGAAATATTTGCCTGAAAGGCAATTAATGAAAGATGATTAACCAGTATTCATGGGGGGGGTATCAGTCTTACTGTGAGCATCTCTTACAGTGAAAATTAACAGTGAAAAAAAGGAAGTAGTGGTGATAAATTAAACTTGAAAGAAGTTTTCTTCCATTTTACTACTGTTGACCAATTAAAGACTCCTCTACTTCTCATCTCTCACTTACAGATGCTGGGGGGTCATTACACTTTATCAAAAATGCTTCTTGAACAGGAACACACCCACTCAGTTGAGTATGTCAATAGAACACATTACTCTGTTCTTTTGAAGTACCTGAGGAGGGAATTATCCCTCACTTCGATGTGAGGGACACACTGAGCAAACGCGCCTGTTCGGCCTCAGCTCCCCAGAAGAGCTCATCCAGGGGCTGTGCAGGTTTCCCTGATCATGTAACATCACCAGAGCATGAAAAATAAAAGTGGTAAGAATGTGAAGGACTCTGGTATCTTTTACTGCATACCAACCTTTCTCTTCCTCATACATGTGCCACATATGAAGCCAATAAGTCCGTTGATGGCTTGAATACAACAAAGAACAGCTTCAATCACACCGATGGCCAGGAGAATAGAGGAAAGGGTGGTATTCCAAAGGATTATGTTTTCAGGCTCTTTGCAAGTGCTCCATGTTGTCTGGTTGAACAAATAGTTTTCTCTGTGATAGAGAAAAACAATTGTTAATGTATTAGAAAATAAACATTTGAGAATGCTTTCTGAGTGATGTTTTCTGAATTTCTTTGTGCAAAACTGTGTGTAAAGTGAGTCTCAGGTTCTATTATAGTTGATAAAAACTGATTACTCTATTCTATTCAGAATTCCCTTTGCAGAAGTGCAGTTAATGACTAGGGAAGAGAGCCACATCTGTACTTCATTGCATGCACGAGAATCTACCTTTTATTTTATGGCAGTGCTAGCAAATAAAGGAGAAGGTCCCTAATAGTTTAAAAATCATAGAATCATAGAGTCTTCAAGGTCGAAAAAGACCTTCAAGATCATCAAGCCAAACTGTCCACCCTACAACCCCTAACCAGTAAACCATCTTCCAAAACACCGTGTGTCTCCATATTCTCCAGTCCTCCTGTGGTAGCTAAATCCAGTTAATCCATCATCTCTAACTCTGTCTTGAAGAACACAGTTCAGTTAGAAAAGATTTTTGTTGTGCTTTTCAGAAGTAGGTAGAGTCAATTAATGATGATTTAACAGATTAATGTGGCATAGATATCAAACATTTCCTTTTGGCTCCAGTGAGAATCACAGCTCAGCAGCCTTTCAAAATCATGGTGCAACTTGCACAAGGGGCTGCTGACAAACACAACAGAGGAAACAGGCAGTTTGTCCAAAGAGGATCCTTGGTCAAAGAGGAACATGCTACTTCAAGAAATGTGAGTTTATTTGTGGACTGGGTGGGCCATCAATTTCACTTCAGAAAAAATCAGATTTGCTATAAAAACATGTGTCTGTGTGGGATTGGGAAAAGCAAAGTTGGAGGAGCTTGTAAGTGATACTCACTCCAGAGTGCTGTTCCTGAAAGGGTAGAGGTATTCTCCGTCACCTGTGTCACACAGAGGGCCCCAGATCAGCACCAGTGAGGAGATGACTGCACAATATGCTCCCCCAGCGAATCCCAGCACAGCCAAGGCCACTGACAGCAGCATCTGAAAGGGAAAAGGCCTTCAGCACTGCATGCACAGAGGCACTGAGCAGCTTGGAAAGCTTACACTGAATGGACAGGAAAAGATGGCTGTGTGTGTCTTACTATTTGCTGAAACTCATGGTAATAGTATGATATTTGTGGAAATAAAATCCAGTTGACTTTTCCTGACTAGTGATGTTAAAGGATTTCAGACTGTATTTTTGTTTGTTTTTAAAATTGGGAAAGCCCAGAGCTTTAATTATTGCAGAGTTTTATTCTTGACCAATAAACTATAAAAAAATCTGGTGGATCTTATTTCAAGAAGCAAATATGAATCCAGTACTGGCTTGCTGTGATCCACACAGTGTGCCTTGGCATTTCCACCTCTTCTTCAACAGCACCTTTCTCAGTCCTTTTGCCAAAAGAAACTAGTAAGCAACTACCAAACCGGGTATGAAAGCAACAGAAGATGCATTTGTTGTTTTTGGTAATGATGAGGAAAGCAAAATAATCTTTCTTATTGCTGCTTTCCTTCATTTTGCAACAGCATAACATGTGGTTACCACTGCTCGTGTTGAGAAATATAATTGTGCTGCTTGTGGCAATGACCAGAGGTGAGTTTGAATTCTGTGTAATGCACCTGTACATTTTGCATTGGCACTCCCACAAAAATGTTGCCTTTACACTCTTTTGGGGTAGTTTTCTATTGATGGATGGGATGTATCTGGCTGCTGTTTGTATAAAGAAACAGAATCTCATCTGAGTGCTACTGGTGATGTATCTGAGACAGGTTTCCCACTACTCTTGTTAAGAGACCCTGCCCATGGTTGTTCACAACTCTGCCAAGAAGGAGAAGAGAGAAGGAAATTCTGGAGGAAACTGACAGAGCCAGGAGAAGACCTGGGCTGGGGGCAAGGCAGCAAGACTGCCTTGGAATCAGGGCAGAGGCACATCTGAGGGAGCACATGAGAAACACTCCCATCTGTATCCTAGGATTGAAGCCAAATACCTCTGGCAACATTTCCTTGTAGCCAGTAAATACCAAGGAAATTTAACAGCCCACAAGGAAGGCAGAAACCTTCTCCTAGTGC
The DNA here is from genome assembly GCF_000747805.2 of Chaetura pelagica. Classification (NCBI taxonomy): domain Eukaryota; kingdom Metazoa; phylum Chordata; class Aves; order Apodiformes; family Apodidae; genus Chaetura; species Chaetura pelagica. Next base: position 191,254 of record NW_009951789.1, on the reverse strand, counting down.
CAGCTGCTCCACAGAGTGCTGCATTATAGAGTCAAATGGAAATCTCTGCCATCCACATTGCAGATTTTTAACACATTCTTGAAAATTATTGACTACCCAAACGTGTTCAGGCTGGTGAATGCAGTTTCCAGCTTGCCAGCTGATGACATTACCGCTTTCTTTACAACCTTGCATGCTGCCAGTGTGTGAACTGACTCATTTTGTAGGTTCTTTTGCCTCTAAAGCAATCCTTGAGTTAGAAGTTGCTGGGATTTCTCATGAAATTTATTTCATCATAGCTGATTAATAACTGCCATTTTGTTTTGGTTTTTTTTGCAAAGCTGGACACTCTTTGCCTTTATCTGCATGTTGTCTGAGTTGCCTCTTAGCAGAGTTTCATTGTCAGCAAGTTGTAGGTAATTTAATATCTTGTCCCAGACCAAGGCTGTGCTGGGTTGTAGCTGATGCACCATCTCTCATAATAAGGTCACCTGTGCCTCACAGTGCAGTTGAGTGTCACAGCTGATATCCTGTCTAGAACTCCTACTCACACCAAACCCCTTCTCCCCACTTATTTTCTCATTTACTTCACCTGTTTGAAGGATCTTCATCGTGCTAGCAATTAGTTTTAGCACAGCATAGCAGTATGGGCATCCCAAAGACAATCACGATAGCAAAAGGCAAGTGGTCTTTCCTGCTACTATGCTTTACCATAGTGGTTAGTTCTAATAGTACTTTTCAGTGTTATACTTGTGACTATTCCCTGCCCATGGTTTTCTTATTTTAACTCTGCTGGCTGTATGGCTAGCTTCATCTCACCTGGTCCCTTTACTGTGCTCCTGTATATGGACAAAAAATACTCAGGGGAGTCTGAAGTTGCTGCAGCGTTTTCCCTACCTGTACCACCTTCAGTTATCACTTAAAAAAAAAATAATTCCTCATTGGTGTCTTCAGTTGCAACAAGAGGTCTAAGCTAGGATGCTTGGCTTTGTTGAAATTAGTTTCCCCTGGTGTTGTTCCCTGGTTTCCCCTGACCTAGCTTGTGCAGGTCTTTTTTGCCCTGGTTCGTGTTTCACACACATTTCTTTTTTCTCAGTTTCTTTTTCTGGAGGTAATTTTTGCAGAGTTCATATCCTGGCTAATTATCCAGATACCTCTGATTATCTAGGTTTATTGGTCTGGGAAGCTGTTATGGCTATTCTTGTTCTCCTGGAAACTCTTAGGGAAGGCTTAGAGAGCAATATTGGAGTATGTTTGCTGATGCAATGACATAAGCTGTATTTTGGGGGGTCTTTTTCCTCACTGTGTCAGTGCAGTGGATGCTTTCAAATGTGAACATGTCAAGCTGCGAGATATGCATTCTTAATCTGTTGCTTTCCAAACTCATTACTCTATAATGCAAGGACAAGAAGCCACCTAGGCTTGTTTGCAGGCAACAATGTAAAATGGATTAATGAAAAAACTTACTTAATCACTGTGAGCTGGTGAATTCAATAAAGTGAATAAAAGGATGAGAAATTTAGTAATTATTGTTGCTGCCATTGATATTTCAGCAGTGATGAAATCTGAAACTACAAAACCAGGGATTGTACAAAATATAGAATAGTTTAGGTTGGAAAAGACTTTTAAGATCATCAAGTGCAACCATTACCCTAACTTTATCGAGTCCACTGCTAAACCATGTCCCTAAGCACTGTATCTACACAACTTTTAAACATGTGCAGGGATGGTGACTTCATCACTTCCCTGGGCAGCCTGTTAAATATAATATAAAATATAATAGGATAGAGCCCCTACCCTGAGGAAAATGGTTATTTTTTAATTGAATAATAAATCAGATCAGTATTAGTTCTTTAGCCTTTTCTTTTTTCCCACAAAAAGCAGTGCTGAGTATTTAGTGTAAATTATAATTTTATACCTAAGGTCCCCAAAGCAGAAAGGTGGACAAAGTAGCTTTTGGACTACAGAGGCTCCTGAGTAGCTCCAGTGTGGGCTATTTCTCTGCTAGTAGGTAGAAGCTGGTGGACAAGACACCAAGAGCTGAGGACCCCATGTCAGGTCCACCCAGACCCACCTTGCAAGAAGCCCTGGCTCTTAGGAAGCTGCTGCCATCATGCATGCTTGGACCAGTCCCAGGGCTCCTCTGCTCTCCAGGGTCTGGTGACTCACACCACACCCTGCCCTGGGCATGCAGCCCATATTGTCAGGGTGCCTGGGCAACCCTGCAGTGGGTGTCTCTGCATTTCTTTCTGCTATCCCTAAAGCAAAGTTTCCCTGAGGTTTCTTCTCCTGAAGAAGCACATCATTGGCCTTCACATCTCCCTGCAGTACTCTCTTTTTTTTTGCATGTTTGGAAATCACTCTTCCCCAGGAGCTGTTCCAGGAGAAACAGTTATTTTTAATGCCATTTGTTGCCACTCACTCTTTACTCGTGTCCCTATCTCATGTGTACATTGAGCCACATCCTGTTTAAACCATAGGGTGACTTGCAGAGCTGCACTTCTTTCCACCTCAAACAAGTGGGCAATTCCTACACTTCCAGAAGACAGCATTTTTGAAGACACACTGTCCTTATTGAGTGTCTTCTCTAGTTTGCTTCGAGTAGCTTCATCACCTGCCCATCAGCTCCTAATCAAACAGCACAGAATCAAACTGCTCTCTGGGCAATGTCTGGTGTATTCCTCTGGAACAGCAAATAAGGAAGAGGAGGGACAGTCTGCAGGTGAGCAATGAGTGATGGGAACATGCAGACAGGATACCTGGCATCCATGTGCTGCTTCCAGGAATGGCTCAGGGAGAGAACAGTTGGGGGGATGGGGAGATGCTGTATCAGCAGGCTGGGGGAGTGAACACAGCCAGCCTGGGGAAGTTCCACTCTTGGGTCTCTAATATTTAGTTTCAGGGTGAAGGATGGAGAAGGGAGACCTGAAATGCTGTGTGAACTGAGCCTGGCGCAGCTGGACTTCCCCTTGTGACTGACTGTGTTAGCAGAGTGTGGGAGCACCCACAGTGTGGCTGTTTTTCACCACTACTTTCTACATCACCCAAACCAGGAGAAGCAGCTGGCTCAGGCACTGGGTTCAGGGTGCCTAGGCTCATGTCCCAGCCCATGCAACTGGCTTACTTGGCCGTCATTAGCACATCCCCCTTGCTGTGCATGTGACATTTGGTACAATCAATGTAATGACATGTCCCTTGTGACATAAGGGCTGACATTCCAATGATGAATGTTATTTTGGTATTATGAATAGTGAATTAACTTAAGTAAAACATCATCTCATGGATCAAATCTTTCTCTGGATAAAAAAGAGACCAAATTGCAGTTGCATGTTTCATGTTCACAGCACGTGGGCAAACCTGTGCTACAAGTCACAGCCTTCCCTGCAGAGCAGCCCCCAGGAAGCAGCTCTGGCTTCTTAGTGCCAGCAGCAGCAGCTCAGGCTTTTGGCATGGGCCTGTAAAGTAGCGCATGTATCTGTCCCTACAGGGGTAAGCAGGGATGAACCTGTGGAAAAGCAAATTGTCATGGAAGAGAGTGTAGAGGAAACAGGAGCAGGTGAAAGCAGAAGGAACAGGCAGCCATCTCAGTCTGTAGGATTGCCTTGAGCAGGAGGAAGCTTGATGCTTTATGTGAGTTGAAGTAAAGTAGCTTTGTCTTCCTCTGCCCTAGATGCTCCAGCACCTGCCCTGGCTGAGTATGATTTCCCTCATATCAGTGGCTGCAATTTCATAACATTCTTGTTGGCCTGCTGAGATCTCAGCCCCAGCCCAGGGACGCTGTAGATCAAGCTCCTCTTCTGCATTTCCCTGACATGGCTGTTGATGGTGGTGTGATGGTTTGTCATTATACATTTCCACCTGCTGAGCAGCCAGTTAAGAGTGATTGTGCAAACCCTCTAGTGCCATTTCAACACAAAAATATCCACTTACCCCACATCTGTTAGCACAACATCCTGCTCCGCCTGCTCCCAGCATCACGGATGCTGGCAAAATAACCTGTGAGAAAAGCACAAGCTGAATTGGTGTGCAGTACTTCTGCTGGGATGCTTTTATAAGTCTAGGAGCTGGGGTGTCACGTTGCTCAAATGCAAACTGGCTTCTGCCATTTCTCTGAGTTACACCTGCTTAGATGTTGGTGCTTGCTGAAGAGTAACTCAGGGAGAAGCTGTGGGATTACAGCTAGAGCTGGATGGCAAGTTGCTGGCACAGTCATTGTGATGGCTGAAGCTGAACTACTCCTCTGCTGCAGGGTTTTGATGTTTTCTTTTCAGGGTCAAATACATCAGTTTTAAGAAAACTGAGTTTCTGCTCAAAAGAGATGTGTCACTGGAGTAAGAATTATGTCAGTTTGAATCTTCTGAGCATCCTGTTCTGGATTATAATTGGGAAATCATCCTTAAACTTCCTGAAACACATCTGACTTTGGCTTGTTGTGCTAAGCTTCTGGAAAACCTGTAAAATGGACTTCGCTTAATAGGGAACTCCCAGTTCACATCAGCTTTCTCCATGGTAATTATCAGGTGAAGATGGACTGATACAATTGAGTTAGTTACCAACCCTGTCTCAGGATGTAATGCCACCTTAAAAAGGCACTCTGAAGATAGGAAAAGTTGCATTTATTTTGGTAGCTGGAGGGCATGAAAGCTTCTGTGTGTCCAGCTGTGCAGCCAGAGCACTCCTGCTGCCTTGCCTCTGCCCACCACTGCTTGTGCAAGCATCTCAAAGAGAAACATAAGAAAATGAGTATTTGAGAAAGTAGGAAGTGGTCCCTATAAAGTTAATGAAAGAAGAAAAAACCCCAAACAAACAAAAAGGATAAAAACTATAAAAACAGGCTGACTAGAGGTTGTCCCATACAGGGCAGAAAGAGCAGAATGTCCATGGTGAGTGACACCAGAGGATTTTATGTGTGTAGTGTGAATATCTCTGTTAGAATGTGTAGGACAGTGTTATGAAATCTGCTTGGATTTGCACCTCCTAAATATTTTTCAAAGGATTTGCTCTCTATTGCCTTTTATACACAGCCCAGAGGCAGGCTCCAGCATGTGCAGTGGTCCCTGGACCATAGCTGGAGTTCTGCAGAGCTAGAGCATTGAGGTTAAGAAGACCTTCCTCTTCCTGAAAAGAAGTCAGGTTTTACATAATCACAGGAGGTCCCCAAGACAGCCTTAGTGTGCCAGTGTCTGACACTCAGGACTAATACCTCTGCCCATCAAACCAACACTCTCTTTCCTCCAGGGCTGTCTTTCTTTGGAGGTTTCCCATCTAGGCTGTGAACGCCTTTCTGTCATGTATTAGCCTGGCTCAGGATGAAGGGTTTGCTTGGCAAACTCTTTCTTTCTTTGCAGTGCCTGGTTAAAGACCTGCCTTTTGACACGGAAATGAGAATTTGCAGATCTGGTTGTTGTCAGTAAACAGAGGGCTGTGTGTGAGCCATGGCTCAGTCAGGCAATTCCCAGTGTTAAACACAGGCTTTCCATTAGGAAAGAGGTTACTATGACACATGGAGCCAGTCATCCTCTCCTTACACCCTAAACTTTTGAAATAAGGAAATGGAGAGGTTTTTACGTCATATAAATTTCCATTAGAGAAGCAGCAGAGGAGGAGGAAAAGGCTGGGGGGGTCTGCTCAGCCAAAGTGTGTGCTCAGGATCTGGGTGTTGGTCCAGAGGTGAAGCTCCCAGGTGGAGACAGGTTTTCTGGCTCACAGAGCCAGGCCAGGCTGCTGTGAAGTTTTCCTCTCAGTCCTGGCTCTTCAGGCTATGTCCTGGTTACAGGGAGATTCTCCAAGATCAGGCAAACTGTTGGCCTGACTTTAGTGAGTTTCCTTTGGGGAGAAGCTGGGTGCATGGGGGAACACACTGCAGCCTGGTCTGTCCTCACTATGGAGTCAGGGTATAGACCAGGCTCCAGTCATGGCCATTCTGCTCCTTGCTTAGCTCCCTAGGAAGCCCAGAAGCTAGTTCCGATTTTTCCCTGCTTCCAGCACCTGGAAAATGGAGCTGATGATAATGCTTTCTTTCTCCTTCTCTTCACCTGTGAGCATCTGTTATGCTGCTTTCTGGAAAACATGTACACTCAACAACATTGTTTGTGGATCAATAATTACTCCTAATGCTGTGTTTTGAAGGTCAGTGCAAATTTTTCCTCCCCTCTCACTTGCTGCTCTCATTTCGATGTACGTGGTGCTGACCACAGGCAAGCCTCTGTGGGAGCCTTAAAAGAAGGCATGATCTCAGTGAGCCTGTGACTCCCTCATGCCAAACATCTGCCTTTCCTTTCATTGAAAGCCAATGACTCCTGGGCTTGCAGCGATACGAATTTTCCACAGGCCTCTCATATAGTTCCACTTCTTCCTTTAGGCTTCCTTCCACCAACTCACGCTTAGGTTCAAGCTCAGCATGAGCAATAGGCCCAAGTGGTAGCTGGAGGAAGCAGCAGGCAAGCTGCTGGTGGAGAATAACTTGTTGAATGATCTGATGTTGTGTTTCTGCTTTGAGAAATATGGGTCTGAACCACATCCATTGTGGCTTCTTCATAAACTTAAGTGGCAGCTGCATCACAGCCTGACAGTGAATGAGATTTGCCTTTTTCTGAGTGAATTATTCTTCAATATTCCTTTTTTTATATATTTTTTTTTTTGACATGCAGGTAGCCAGCTCTGTGCCAGTTCACTATCTGCATAGGCTGTGGAACAGCCAGTGTTGTTGTAGGCATGCTACTCTCTTGGCTTTTTTTCTGCTCTTGGGTAAATAATAAGAAAAGTGTACAGGGAGCTTGCTTTCCAACGAACTGGAAAGATCAGTATTTCCAAACAAGTTCCCTTTAGTTGTGGATATTCACATAAAAGTGATCTTTGCTGAGTGGTGGAACGGAGAACTGGTTGTAGAAGAGCACATACAAACCAGATCAAACCCAAAAGAAGGTAGGTGGGTGTGTGAGAACACAGGGAAGTTTTGGGATTTTAAGTCAATTGCAGTTCCACATTGGTTAAGCATTGGCTGGGTCTCCAACAAACACCTGCTGAAACATGTTTCAGTTCTGCCTTTAGTGTTTCTGGTGAATTATGGGAGCATAAAATCAGAGGAGTAACAATAGGGCAGACCATAGTGAGAACTCACCACCTCCAGCTGAACTTAGAACCTCAGCTTTGCTTTGACTCATGGAGGATGAACACCCATGTCACTCTTCCAGAGTGAGAAGTCAGTCCTATTGCTTTCTGCCAACTTGGGCTTCTGATACTTATTTTAGGAATACCTTGTATTCTTGTAATTAGGGGCTTTTTCAGTCTTGAATGCACTTTCTCAGCCCTATATCCAGCTTCCCAATGAAGCTGCTCTCGTGTTTATGCAAAACACGTCTATGACCTTTCGTTGTTAACAGAGGTTTTCTCAGCCCTGATCTTAAAGCAAGACAAAATCCACAGGAAATGGTAGCAACACTTCTCTTACCAGTATCCCAGCTCCCAGAATGCCATGGAAAAACCAGACCAGATCAGTTATCTTGCTGACCTGCAGAACTTGTCCATTGGGGAAGTACAGAAGGATGTTGGAGACAATGGCACATACTGCCAGAGGGAACAGGGTGATCCCAATGCACTTTGAACACTTCCCCGTGCACATGGTAGCTCTGCTGGGGAAAGACATAGGGAGTTTTGGGTTAGTTCAGCATGGGCAGCACAGGATTTCAGCAGTTTTATTCTTTAATAAAAGAAGAATCAGTTTTGAAGGGAAAAAAATGTTCCAGTTAGGACTCACATGGATAATCCTGTTCTACAGAGCCTGTTCCCTTCAGAGACTTTATGTTAAACTGAATTATTAAAAACTGGAATGTTTAATTGAATTTATTAAAGATTGCCAGGATTAAACATGTGCTGGAATGAAATTAGCAGAGAGTTTCATTTTAGTTGTTAACGGACAATATTCTGACCACGAAGACCATCAGTAGCAAAACCATGGTTGCACAAACTGATACCCTGGCTGGCAGACTCCATGGTAGGTGGACAATGAGGTGGATGCACCAGTTGTCTGGGATCAGTGTCTTGGGAAGCTGAGTCGAAATTTCCTGCACTGAAGGTCAAAAAGAGCAAGGAAATTACTTCCAGGGATGCCACAGAAACTATCAGCCCTGCCTCAGTGCTAGGACAGGTGAGGAGCCTCACCAGAGCCTCTACCAGCTACATTTTCTCAATTTTAGTCAAAAAGACACTGTCAGCAAGAACTGGAGAAACTTTCATAACTGTTTCCTGTGACGTGCCTGTTCTGCAGATAAGGGGAGATAAGACTGTAGGTTACAGGGCTGTTTGGCACCCACACTAAAATATCTGAAAAAAATGGATGCATGTCTAATCCTGTGGCTATCTGCTAAGGGCAGGTCACAAAACCATCCCTTTTCAGACAGCTGCCATAACGTGTAAAACAGCTGCTTCATATTTCACAGTGGTCAGGTTATTCTTTTAAAACCAAAGAATCAACAGAAATGAAGCACTGGTTGAGAGGGATCTCTGCAGGTCTCAAATCCAACCTCCTCCTGAAAGCAGGAATACCACCAACACTAGGTTTCTGTGTCAGCCATGGCTTTGGGTAGCTGAGCTTTGAAAACCCCTGAGGATGGAGCTACCACCACCTCTCTGGGTCACCTGTCACCTGCCCCAGCCTCTGGGTGAAAAAGTCTTTCCTCATGTCCAACCTGAACCTCCCAAACTATAAATATGGATGTTGCTCCTCCTTATAATCTCTCCCACAGCTCCATCACTTCTGTCTCTCCCCTCAAAGTTTGTTCTAGACTGCCATTAGATCTCTCTTCACCAAAATGAACAACCTCATCTCATACCTGTGATCTATAGCTATAGGGAAAAGCCTGATCAGTACAAAAGTGGATCTATGGCTATTTCTCCATGTCAGGTTGGAAATTTCAGACTACTGGGTCAGGGATTATTGAGCTTTCACACTGATTAATTTTATGGCACAAACTCATCACAACTTCATAGTGATGTTTTATTGTAATTTTACTCCAGCTCAAGGCTTTCAAATGCATGAATGTACAAAGTGCCAATCTGTGGGTTTCTGTCCTCAGAGAAAGCTGACAGGTTATGACAAAGGTGGCTTTGCTCTCCCATGAGCAAACTACAGAATGTGAGAGAAGGAAGATGATCTGGACACACACTTTTTCACAACACATACTCCTGCTCTTGCTACGTGCAAATGGTTCCTGCAATAACTGAGCCAGTAAACAATGAAATGTCCCTCAAATTAGTCATGTGTGTTGGCTAATCCTGAAAGTATTTTGACATAAATTGGTTGAAATTAAGCAGACTAGGAGTACAAGAATTGATCAAGGTCAGGTTCCCAACCAAAAAAATGCCCAGGTGAAAGACACAGTGTGAAGCTATATGAGAAAGCCAGAGATGGGCTGAAACCAGCTTTGAGAACAGTGAAGAGGTGAAGTATCCTCAGACCCTTGAAACTGAGAGGGAAAACTTTGTGGGATGCTGTTCCAGTACTTAAAGGGTGGCTACCAAGAGGATGGAGACTCCCTGTTTACAAGGAGTCACATGGAAAAGACAAGGAGTAATGGGCACGAGTTGCTCCTGGGGAGATTTCAATTGGACGCTAGAGGTAAATTTTTCACCACGAGGACAGTCAAACATTGGAATGGTCTCCCAAGAGAAGTGGTAGATTCCCCCACATTGAACAGTTTGAAGTCTCAGGTTGAAAGGGTGCTGAGCCATCTCATGTAAACTAGAGTATTACTTAAAAAGGTTGGCCCAGATGATCCTTGAAGTCTCTTCCAACCTGGCACTCTACATGATTCTATGCTGTATCTTGCTGTGAGATGCCAGAGACTTATTCCAAGTTTGCATTTTTGTAGCAAAAAATTTACATTTTTCTCCACTGATATGAGTTTAGTCAGAGCACTGTGCTCATATGCCTTTTCTTTTGAGCACTATACAATGCTCAAAAGCATTGCTACGTTTGTTAGTCCAGATGTGAAACAAGTTAACTGGCATTAAACTATTCTAGAAGAGAATACTTTTAACAGAGCTGCTTCTGTGTTTACAGCCATTACCTGTTTATATAGTGCTCAAAATTGGACAGGGCATTTTGCAAGCCTCTGGAAAAAAGCTCAAAGAGGTAAAAATCTAAGTGGACTGAAAATGTGCAAATGAAAGATGACATAGTGATGGAGTGGAGGCAAATGGAAAGATTACTGGATATTTCACCTTTCTTGTTCTCAAATATCCAATGCATGTGCTGGTTTTTACACTGTCTTTTGCCTATCTGCTTTCCTGTCTCATTCCAGCTTTTGCTTTTCCATGTGTTTGCCCAACCTCACCTGCTTCCTTCCCAAGAGAGAAGCAAACAAGCACAGGCACAGCCTGGCCTCCTTCTATAAAAGCTAAGTCTTGTGAGTGAGTCATGAAGGCTCTTCTGCATCTTTCATCCGTAGCTGGAGGGCCCAGTTCTTGCCTGGTGTGAAGCAGGACAATGCTGCTTTGGCTGGAAGAGCAAGGGTTTGCAGCCCATTCTGTCTGACCTATCTCAATACCACTTCAAACTGCAAGGAGAACTGACCTAAGCATCAATCAAGAGACCTAGTGAGAGCCTCCACCACCAAAATCAGTGTCGCTTTGTTACCTGTGCACATCAGAGGATCTGACTGTGTTATTACAGCTTAGGAAAACACTCTGGATTGCCTGAAGCACTTAAAACACTTTTGGAATTTAGCAAACAAAAGCACTTTCTACAGCTTTGTTAGGCAAAGTAGCTAGAGCAAGCTTCTAATTTTTAACTAGGGTTTTAGAAAGTTTGGCTTCTTAATGCTGAGGGAAGCATGTAAATACCTTTCTTACCTTCCACACGTGGCTAAGGTGGCCTCCAGGCTCCAGAGATCCCTGCAGCCAGCTTCAGGCTTTCCTGCTCCTCTCTACTGAAGCACAGCAATGTTTTCAGGTGATGGCCTCTATTAAACAAATAGCTGTTTCTGTCTGGAGAATGAGGAAATACCCCAAGTTATCCCTGGTTGGCCAGCACAAGGGTAGCCTGTCACCCAGCCTTATTGATTTTAAGGGGCTGCTCCAGTGGTCAATGCCTCTTCCCCCAGGGCACAGAGATGGAACAGCAGAGACCTTTTGACTGCCACAGCCATTTCAGCTGCACAGAGTTTGCCAGAATAGTAAAAGCAGGAGATGCCCGGGGTGCAAGAGCACAAAGAGGAGCAACGGGTGTGGAGCAGAAAATGTGGCTGAAGCACAAGGTGGTGGCACAGCAAAGTCTGGCCATGGGTGTGGAGTTGTCTTCTGCACAATGGCTTATGGCTGTTGAAATTTAGTGCTGACTTTTGCTGCCAAGTGTTCTGCTGGGAGAGCTGAGTGAGCAGAGTGGGGATGAGAAGGGAAGGAAAAAAAAAATCTAAGTAAGATGGGGGAAAAAAAAGGGAGAAGGACAGAATGGCTGGAGAGAAGGGAGAGGTGTGACCAAGGGAGGACACAAGGAAGGAAAAATACAATTCCAAGGAGGAGAAAGTGGGAAAATGGAAGGGAAACTGAAGCTTTGCTTCAGCAAAGGAGAAAAGAAAGGTAGAAGAGACACTACGGAAGAGCCAAGAAATGAAAAACTGTGCTGAAGAAACGATAAAATATAACTGGGAGAAGACTCATACTGAGGGAAAAGGGACTTCCTTTTGTAGAAAATGTGATAGTAATAACAGTTAAAACATGTCCAAACTCTAAAAGCTATAAACATATAAGTTACTTGGCAGGTTAGACTTGGCCCAAATTATGCCGGGAATATGAGCAGATCCCTCTCTTTTCCTGAAAACATTCCTCCCCAGGCAGGCACCTGCTGTTGCCTGGTTCTCAACATACAGATGGAAGGATGACTTTATCACAAAGACATTAATGAAAGGGGCATGTGAGTGAAAGATGCAAAATGTTCCATTCTCCACCTTGCTGTCTCTTATCTTCATTCTCTAACCTCTCTATGAAAGATCGGTTGTGTAGGGTGGAATTAGTCTCACCTGACTTTGGATGTCAGCCTAGACTGCATTTGTTCTTGATAAGAGAAACAGACACTAGTAAGGAAAAAAAAAATGCAAGATCTGTTTTAAGAGTTACTACAGTAAATCATGTGTGATGAAAGAATCTCAGTAGATGTTGGCATCTGTGGTAGATGAATTGTATCCATGATCACTACCAGTGTGGCAGAGGGGCTGCAAAAGCACAGGGGCAAACCCTGGGACAAAGTCCCTGGGTTGCAAATTTAATCCCACTGGGGTCAGAGGGTGCAGGGAAGGTTGTCTTCCTCCCTGACTCACAGCTGAGGCACCTGGAGGGGACCTGCCATCTTATGTAGAGAGTCAAGAAGCAAATAAGGAAACCTAATAATGATGCCTAAGATGAACTCCCCCCCTAAATCCCATATCTTGGTCGCTTGGATTTTTTAGAGACCTTTACTCTGTAATAACTCTAAGGTACCACGTTTCCCATCTTCACACAGCAAACACTCTCATTTGGACTCAGCATCCTTGATTTTTATTTCACTTCTCTCTGATTTTTCCTGGCTCAAAGCCCTCCAGGGAGATGTGCAAGGCTCACCTCTGCAGTTTCCCATCTATATTGTGTCCCTAGCTCTATACATTGTTTTACTGACCTTTTTGTTTCTTCTCTTTAGCTTCCAACACTTATCCCATATGCCTACCATACTTCATTTATCACTTATCATTTAATATCTAGACTTGATACATACACTTGATTGTGTCTATTAACTTCAATGGCACCTCTCAGTGCCATTCTCCACTGAACAGTTTTTCAAGGAAGTGCACCACGAGCAGAACCAGTGTTTTACTAGTTTTGCACTTTTCCATCTGCCTGCATCAATCTGTTGGCTTTTGTTCTATTACATAGAGTTTAAAATGTTTATGGCAAGTTCAGAGTTTTCATCTATGTTTGTACAACACTTTGTGTTCAGGGGATTTACCAGAGATTAGTGTTTCTATCCATTACAGAAAATTAAAGATACTGGTAAGCTATGTTAAACACAGTTTCTTACTGCTTCAAATCTTTAGATTGGCTCATTACTGAGTTGGATCTATATTCAGTCTTTGATGAGATCTGAACTAAATAGTGCTTATTGTGAGGTACAGAAGGAATGCAAAAAAGAAGAGCACAATGAAAATCTGTATTAACACCAAGGAGCCTGACTCCTGCCTGCTTTTCTGAAGTAATAGTCTCATCCTAAAGAAATGGAAAAAACAAGCTCTAAAACACTTAGAAAAACTGAGTTTTGTCTGTGAAGTGTTTAGTGGCTGAGCTGAGCATATACAATTGTGTACATCTGTTTTTTCCCCTGCAATATTGATTTTGAAGGCAATGAAAGCCTTTTTTTGTTCCACTCATCAATGCCTCCTGATTATATTGGCTTACTGCACATCAGCTCTGGTCCTCCTTTTATTTCTACCCTGTTAGGCATAAACTCTTTAATCATTTTCTGTCTCTAAGTGGGAGCACAGGTACTGAGAAAGGAAATCTAAATATGCAAAAAATCCTTTTCATCTTGCTAGAAATGAAAACCATTCCAGCCCTGCAGTTTCCCTGGGTGGTGCTTTGTGGGAGATAGAAACTGAAGAATTACAGCCCAGTGCAGGTTTTTGAAGGACATATCTGACTGCCCACTTACTCTGTTAATAGATGTGCCCTGTTTGGAGTGCAGCTGCTGCACACTAGTGAGAAAATGCCCTTTTTGCTGTTTATGTGCTGTGTAAAAAGGAGCCAGGCAGCTCAGCTGTCATTTGTTCTAGTACAAATGGGAAGTGGTTCCTCTGAAGTCAAAGTTTTATTCCAAGCACACAGTGACACTCCACTCAATTTAATCTGGCACTTTGGCACCATGGCACAAAGTACCTCTTGCTGCTGTTTCCTATGACTTTTTGCTGCTAATGTTTTCTTCTACGGAGGGAAAGGAAGGTTGATTATCCTAAGAAAGAATCAGGAAGCTGTTTTTGAGATGGGCTGGCTCTGAGAAGGTTCATGTGCTTGAGCATTGCAGAAAACCTCTCCTGAAACCCTAGCAGGCTCTTCCAGCTATTGCAGCAGGTACCCAGGCTAACATGCCTGCCTGTATCCAGGGATGTGCAGATGTCCTGTTAAGGCAGAAACAGCAAGATAGATGCAGCAGCACCAGCATTATTCAGGTTTTCCTTTATCCAGAGGATCCCAGACCCACATAGCACCAGCCAACTAGGAGCTGATCTCATGGCAAGAGCACCAAGGAAAATGAGGAGGAGCAAAATGCAAAACAGCTCAAGGCTTGAATCGGATCAGAGATAGACATAGGCAGGAACTGAATAAGGGAGTGGTGCAGGTTATAGTGCTTGCATAAAGGTTATATATGAGTTTGAAGAGATAGAATGGAAGTTGTTCTGGATCAAGTTGGAAACAGGCTCTCCACACTCTTTGGGAGCATGGTGCCATCACACACAGGTGATCCTAACACACAACATGCTGGACATGCACTTCACAGCAACAACTCAAATGTCATGTGGATGGATCTTTCCTTCCATTTTACCAATTTCTTTTTCCTTCTCTATTTTCCCTTGTCTCTCCTTTTTATGCATAACCCCTTTCCCAACACACTCCAACTCTCTCTGCTCGCTGAGGTTGCATCCTGCTGCCCATAGGCTTCCCCCTCTGATGGCAGCACTCAGGTCATTGCCACTGAGGACAGCAGTGCCACTAACAAGAGAATAAACCTCGTGGTTATTAGTGACTCGGTGAGCATGAGGCACCCAAAGGGTTCACAGCCAACACTCTGCAGAAGCACCTTCGGGGATGAGGGGAACAGTGCTGAAAAAAAAACCAACCCAGAAAGCTCTGCCCATCCAGCAAAGTGTTACCACCTGCTTCCTTCTCTATATGTATGTCCAACTGATTTATTGCAGAGCTAATTTTATTTAATTACCTGAGTGTTTTGTCCAGGGATGGCACTGTTCCAGCCTCACTGTTTTCTAAAATGGCATTGAACCGTGACCTGTGGCCAAGGGTTGTTTGTGCTCCTAACAGAACAACACTGTCACTATCTAGTATTTAAATAATTAGAAGTTTGTGCTTTCATTTTGCTGCTTTTAATTAGTACTTCTTTCTGGTTTTGGCTGAAAGGCATTTCTCATCCCTGTTTTTTCTCACAGGGGTTTGTCCAACTATGTGCTCAGGGTGCAGGTGAATTAGGAGCTAAAAGCAGTACCCACTGGAAAATGCCCCTATTTACCTGACCAAATGGGAGAACTGTTACTTCCTCTGGTGATCCTTCTTCTCCATTCCTAGTTTGCCCAGAACTGCTCTTGATCTCTCAGGAATTGTAGAATCACAGAATCACAGAATGGTTTGGGTTGGAAGGTTCCAACCCCCCTGCTTGAGCAGGGACACCTCCCTCTACATCAGGTTGTTCAAAGCCCCATTATCCAACCTGACATCCACAACTTCTCTGGCCAACCTGTTCCAGCGTCTCACCACCCTCACAGTAAATAATTTCTTCCTAATGTCTAACTTAATCCCTCCTCCTCCAGTTTAAAGCCATTATCTCTTGTCCTCTTGCATCACACCCTTGTCAAAAGTCCCTCCCAAGCTTTCCTGTATCCCCTTCAGGTACTGGAAGGCTGCTATAAGGTCTCCCCTGAGCATTCTTAAGGCTGAACAACCCTAACTGCCTTATCCTGTCTTCATAGGAGAAGTGCTCCAGCCCTCTGATTGTCTTTGTGGCCCTCCTCTGGACTCACTCCAACAGCTCCATGTCCTTTCTGTGTTGGGGGCACCAGAACTGGACACAGAGCTCCAGGTGGGGTCCCACGAAAGTGAAATTGGGGGGCAGAATCACCTCCCTTGACCTGCTGGCCACACTTCTTTTGATGTAGGCCAGGACACAGTTGGCATTCTGGGCTGCAAGCTCACATTGCTGGCTCATGTTGAGCTTCTCATCAACCAACACCCCAAGTCCTTCTCCTCAGGACTGTTCTAAACCCATTCTTTGCACAGCCTGTAATTATACTTGGGATTGCACTACCCAAGGGTGCAGGACCTTGCAGGACTTCTGTGGTGAAGCCTTCAGTAACAAAGAGCAAATTTTTGGAATACACTGAAGAAACATGTGTTTTGTCAAAAAATGCTCATTGCATTTTTTAGAGCTGTTTACATTGCCAGGAGGGAAGGTTTCTGTAGCCCAGGGTGGTGGTTTTGGTCAGACAAGTGTTTTGGTCAGGCAACCTGTGAGAGACTGAAACCTCCCACATGAAGCTGAGGCCCCTGGAGCAGCAACTCCCACTGGAATGAACAAGGAGGGCAACAGCCGAGAGGTTTGGAGCAAACATTAAGGGTAATTAAAAAGGAAAATCAATCCTAGTTGTGTGTGTAGCTGTGATGTTTCGAACATGTACACAAGGTTGGCATTGTAGCCAGAATTACTACTGGCCAGTAAAAGTACTTACTCCTCACTATCTGAGAAGGTAAGTACATCAGAAATTGTGCATCTCAGAGATGCAGCTTTGTCTCAACCCAGGAGCTTTGTCCTCATCCCAGAGTGTGTGTGTGGGGAGGGCTGAGTGAGCAGCCTTGGGGCTGTTCCTTTGCTGGGTTGCCCCAAACCATGACAGTGCTGTGGCTCAAGGGCAGCTGCACTGCCTGTTGCCCCCAGCTCCATGGTCATGTCAGCAGCCATGGCACTGTGCTGCCATGGGCTTTGGGCCCTGTAGCAGAGCTGGCTTGAGTCTGCAGCTTTTCTACTGCTGGCATGAGGAAGACATCAAAAAGCTAGACTTAAGAAGTTGAACAAACTGTCCAACAGGTGCTGCTGTCATTCCTTGGTGCTGTAAGTCATTCTTTATATCAGGGTGTGAGCCTAAAGCATGTCAAGGGCAGGACATGCATTAGCTCTGCGATGACAGCAGGTGTCCAGGAGCTGGGGAGAAAGGCAAGTTCCTAGGGAAGTGTTAAGAGGGAAGACAGTGGGTGGAGGCAGGATCATAGAAGAGCTAGGTGAATAGATGAACTCGCACATGTTAGAAAAACAAAAACCTGGAGAGCCTTCTCCAGTAGGCACATGTCACCCTGTGCAATGCCCAGGCTTGGTGCCTGAGTCTTGTCCCAGCAGCAGCACAGGGAGGCAATGAAACACCGGGGCTGTGGCCACTAGAGGGAGCTGGGTGAGAGCCCAGGCATGAATGCAGACCTGGAGATCTGAAGCAGGACATGGAGGACAGCTGGTTCAGTGTTTTAAACCTCTTTTTAGTATCCTTAAAATGCTTGTATTATTGTTTATAGTTATTAGGATATAAAGATGCCCTTCCCTATTACATGCCAGAAGCACTTCTGCTTCTTGCAGGAACTGCTTTTTAAAAGAGGCTGGGATTCTTTTAAGAGCAGTTTAATAGTTTTGTAACAGGTTGTGTCTGGTGTTGGCTTGCATCAGGCATCCTCATCCCAGGTAAGCTCACAAAAGAAAATGCAGCTGATGCTGTTCCAAGCCTGTTCACCAGATGATATTACATGTGCTGGATGCTCTTACTTGTGAAAAAGCAAACAAGAAAACCATGTGGATTCATACAGCAGTCAGAGGGAGATTCAGTGGTTGCTGGGTTCACCCAGGACACTGCAGACTCAGCTGCAGCTCCCTTCAGCTGATGGGCTGACTCTGTCCCTGAAGTAGGTGAGGGATGCAGATACCTGACTGCTGGGCTAGCCTGGAACTCTCTGCCCAGGATCTGCTTCCACCTCCCTTCACTCTCTGAAGAATAGGTAGGTTGCCTCAGATTAGCAGGTCTCACCTCAGAGCATCCCACTCCCACTACACCCTTGGCCTTGGTGATTGTTCCCAGCCCCTCTGCTGAGCCAGCACCAGCCCTTCCACAGCCACATCTCAGAGGTTTCAGCACTTGGCTGGGAGCTATTTGACTTTTTTTTTATCCTCTGTCTGTCTGCATGTCTAGCCAGGCATTAGATAAAGGAACAAATTACTGCGGAGGATTCTCATCACTGCATGTAAACTCCTCTGTGGGGTGCCTGGCACCCTGGGCAGAATGAAAACTCATTGTTGGAGACTCACCAGGCGCCTCGGAGGGAAGAAGGAGGAGCTGCTACCAAGCCCACGTTCAATTCCTTACTTCTGCTCAGTTTCAGCAACCTGTTGCTGCTAGGAATTTGTCTTACATATCTCAATACTTCAAATTGCTCCGTGAAAATTCTGATTATTTTTGAAAGTGAGTGTAGGATTTTCAGTCCTCACGGCTGCAGAGAAAAACTTCCAAGCTTTTTAAAAAACAGAGGACAAATAAAGGGAATTATCTTTTACTACCTTTTGTAAAAGCCTTCCCATTTTTGAGAGCGTAACTTGTGATTTTTAAATACTCTAGAATAGCAAAATTGTGCTTTTTGGCTAACAGGGCATTTTTAAAAAAAGCAGCGGTTGCAAAACACCCGGCACGCGGTGTCTCTACACGCACTTCTTGTCGCTGGGTTTGTGCTCCTTTCCTCGCCCTTTGTCTGCTTTATCTGCGTGAGATTAGGAGCCCTGCAGGGCAGGGGGGGCCCTGTCTGTGTCTTGCCACTTGTAAAGGAAGCGAGTAATCGTCACCCTTGCTGCTTTCATGTCTACTTGCACAATAGAAGTAATGAACAGTAATAGCAATGCTTTGCCTATCTGCGGCTCCTTTCATCTGAGGACCTTAAAGTGCTTGACAAGCACTAACTAAATTAGCTTCCAAATACCTGGAGAGGGAGTCAGATATAATGATCCCCACTTGGCAGGTGAATGCACACGGGGAAAAGCCAAGGCTAACTGAGTGCTTACTTACAGTTAGTCAGCTGAAACCAAGTTGCCTCCATGGAGGGAGGTTGCTCAGCACTTCTTGAGGCTCAGGCTCTTTCTCAGGTGCCCAAAGGTGGGGTTTGATGTCCACTTTTTACTTCCAAAGCATGCCGACTCTAGACCTGTCTGGCCTGCCTCAAGTCCTGCAGAAGCTTCAGGAGGCATTTCAGGCTCTGTGAATCACGAAGTTTCCTGTTCAAACTACTAGGCTGGCCCGGGAAAGGAGGAAGGTTTTTGCTCACACCGTGTGGGCATCACTGCCCGCAGGCCAAGCCAGGGTGGCTCTGTCTGAGCTAGTCCTGGTCTCAGAAATGAAGTGGGCTCTGGTGCAGAAACATTCCAGCTCTGACCCAGGGGTGCTGCAGCCACTTCTGCATCGTGCTGCCTTTCTCTTCATAACCCTTTCAGAGGGACATCTGCATCTCAGCTGGCAAATTGGTTGAGTCTTGCCTGCATGGTGTGGGCTCACCAGGCTGCACCCCTGCCATGGTGTTCACAAGTCCTGACTTGCAAAGCAAGGTGCCAAGAGCCCTGAGCCAACTGCAGGGTGTTAATCCATAGTCACCTTGTCTCCTGCAAGACTCTCTTAAATGTGCACGTCCCAGGGTTGTTCCCAGCAGGGGAAGGAGAGACTGGTTAAGAGCTGGGCAGAGGAAAAAAAAATCCTCGGTAGGTACTATGTAAGTTTCAGTCCTAACTCATAATGATGGAACAAAAGCAAATTATGTGTTTGGAAAACCACAACAATCTCTTAAAGGTGTTGGTGGAAAGGAGACAGTTTTTTCCGTAGACTGTTGTTCTGGTTTGGTTTGATGGGTTTTTTGGTAGCGGGGAAGGGCCACAGGGTGGCTCCTGTAAGAAGGTGAGAAGCTCCCCCTGCTCCCAAACCCAGCCAAGGAGTCATTAGAGGGACAATAGATGCGCCTCAGCAATTAACATACAGAAGAGCAGCTGTAACACCTGAACAGAGCTAGGAGAGGGGTAGAAGAGCTGTGCTGGAGGAGAGCGGTCCTGGTTGTTGGTGAGGAAGAAGGTGCCCAAGCAGAAGTTTCCCTGCAACCCATGGCGAGATGGCAGCTGTGCCCCTGCACTCGTGGAGGAACATGGTGGAACATTCCCTGAAGGCACCAGGAGGGGTGATCTTGGCCACTGGACTTAGATTTCTGTAGCCAGAGGATTTGCTGCCTGTGGGCTCTTTTTGCAGCTTTGGAAGCCCCCAGGCCAGAGGAGTTTGTTCCCAAAGCAGCCGTGACTCTGTGGGAAGCCCAGGCTGGAGCAGCTCAGACCTGGTGGGAAGGACTCAGGAAGGAGAGGTTCGTGGAGAACTCTCTGCCATGGGAGGGATCCCCTGGGGAAGCAGAGAAGAACTGTAAGGAATCCTTCTTCCTGAGAAGGATGGAGCAGCAAGAACTTGTGAAGTGACTCTAAACCCCATCCCCATCCTCCTGTGCTGCTGGGGGGAAGGAGGGAGAGAAATCGGGAACAAAGTGATTTGGTCCCAGGTTCTTCCTGGAGGAGGTGGGGTAACATATGCAAGCCCTGCTCTGTGTGTTGCCTGTGAACTGTCTGTGTTTGATTAGTGTGAAATTAAATTTTTATTTTTTTTCCCCGAGTTGTGTCTGTTCTACCTGTGGCTGCTCCTTTGTTGTCGTGTTGTTCCAAACCATGACAACTGTGGGATTTCTAATTCTGTAAAAATTATTTTCCTTTTTAATAACAGAGCTGAAAGGTTTCCACTCCATCCAAAGACAGTCTGGCTGTAACAGGATTCTTCAAATAAGAAGCAAGATAGGTACTGAAGAGTGGCAGGGCTTCTCTTTATTGCCAATCTTTGTAGAAACAGATGGAAGACACTAGAAGGCTTGGCAGCCATCTGCAGATCCCGTAGTTCACATCATTTTGCTGTGGGCAGCCACCCAGGTTCCCACAAGGTCACACTTCTCCCTCTTGCTCCTTTTCAGGCAGAGAAGCTGTACAAAGTTGCCTGGACAGCAGATAACACACAACACTCTCCCATTTAATCTGCAAACTCCAGGAAAAGTGTCACAAATCTGCTGAGAAACTTGAAGTTTATGACACTCCTGGAGGTGGCTTGCCTGGTGGAGGTGGGTTTTCAACAGTTTGGAAACCACTTGTGCAGATGTTTTCATAGCAGAGGTGCACCAGCCTTCTGATCATCTGTGTGGCCCTCCTCTGGACTTGCTCCAACAGTTCCATATCCTTCTTGTGCTGGGGACCCCCAGCTGGACACAGTACTCCTAGTAGAGTCTCATGAGAGCTGACTAGTTGGGGATAATCACCTCCCTCAACCTGCTGGTCATGTTGCTTTTGTCACATCCCAGGATACAGTTGACTTTCTGGTCCTGGTTAGTTTTCCAGTGCTAAGGTTTCTTACCACAACTCCCCTATTTACCCAGAGAAAAAATGAAACAATGATCTCGTAGGAGGAAAACAAAAGGGCTACATTTCCTCTAGAATTAGTAAGTAGATCAGTGCTGCTAGATGTGATGGAAAAGGATCCCATGATGCCTGAGGGGAGGCTGGAGGACGTGGACAAGCAGTGGAGGGCTCAGGAGAGCACCAGGGTCTCTTGGCATTGGTCCTCCTGCAGGCAGGCAGTACGGGTGGGTATGAAAGGGTTTCACCACCGAGCTGGGTCACAGCATCACTCCCACAAAGAGTAAAAGTCTGGCAAGACCCTGGTCTCCACCAACCTCATGCATAAGGGCAGGTGCTGAGGCAGGAGGGGTTTAACCTTGCTTCTACCACTGGATGGGAAGCCAGGAGCCTCAGCTGCCTTCCTGTGTGTAAGCCTGGAAGCCACCCAGCCTTCCTCTTCCCTCATTTGTATAATAGGGTTAATAAACAGGCTCTGCTCCACAGTGATGACGTAAAGTTAAGCTCTTTCATGTTTGTTAGGTGCTACAATGGGCAGCACTATAGAAACCCATAAATAATGCACCTTGAAGTTCTGTTGTGGTATTAACCTTGTTTTAACAGTGCAGATTTTGCCACATGCAAAAAAGTTTCTCCTAATTAGGATAAAGACTTCCTTTTTTTAGCCTTGCTGTAATGGCTTTTGAGGCTGAACACGTTACGCTTCCCATTCTATTTGGCAATTTATTATAATCTCTTCAAACTTGCAGCTCCCTGCAGTACACTGTTAAATGCCTTCCTTCTCATCTTTGCATCCCTTAACTATTCTCTAATTTAAGTATATTTTTTCCAATTTATAATTAATTTCTCTAAAGTGTAAATTGAGTGATAATGTTCTCCTTTGTCATCAGCAGGGCAGATACAGGATTTGGCTGAAACCCATGTTGGAAAAGACAGGATCTTTGTGCTGCTTCTGATATGACAGCAGCTCTCTTTTCCTTTTCACAGCTTGGCTCAAGATTTATCTATAGCTAGTAAAGTATCCATGCAGCTGTTCTGCAAGGAGAGCATCTGCACAGAGATGTACAGAGAAAATTATTTTGCCCTAATATCTCCAGACAATCATTTTGATGAATGCCAAGTGTGACCCTGAACTGTGTGCATGGACTGAGCCCAAATGGCTGGAGGGCAATGCTGGGGAGCCATGTGGGCTCTGACGTGGGAATCTAGAGGGCTGGCTTCAGTGTCTGTCCTGCCACAAGGACATTTGGGCACACGTAAGTGAAGTCCACACTGGACCACCAGGCTACAGCTGACTTCCCAATATCCTCACTGATTACCAACTCTTGGAGTTTCAGCAGCTTTTTGTCCTTCTTTCTCCAACTGCTTCAGCCTAGGAGTGCTCCTGGGAAGTGCTGTATATGACAAGGAATCCTTTCTAACCAAGATCCTATCCAGAACTGCAAACAGAATTGGTGGAAGCCTTCAATGCAGACAGTTTTTGAGATTTTCAACTTACCAACATGAATTCAACAGATCCCACTAATTCAGATACACCTGGTGTAATTACCCAAGGCTGCTACAACTCTGAAAATTATTAGAAAGTGCAAGTGAAATTATTTTCCACAGATG
This sequence comes from Chaetura pelagica, assembly GCF_000747805.2. Taxonomy (NCBI): domain Eukaryota; kingdom Metazoa; phylum Chordata; class Aves; order Apodiformes; family Apodidae; genus Chaetura; species Chaetura pelagica. Next base: position 168,417 of record NW_009951789.1, on the reverse strand, counting down.
TACTATGAGGCTTTTGTATTTAATTTGTGTTTGTGGCTGGAGAGTGTGGAAAATCCCAGGAAGGGGAAGGATGGCTTGGTTGAAAGAGTGGTGTGAAACTTGGGAGGGTGTAAGTAAGTTCCCAGCTTTACCACAAGCCCTCTTTGTCACCTTGGGATGGTCATTACAGGGACAGCCCCAGGTTTGGTGGCAATACCAGCTGAGGGCAGTCTTATGCTGGAAACAGGCAGACTACTTCCCCAACCTGGATTGCAATGCAGTCACAAACCAGAATAGCAGAGGGACCAGGAGCAAATATGTACAAATTTACTGGTGTAAAGAAGTGGCAGAAGGAACAGGGCAGTCAATCTGCTTGAACATCAGCTTGTCATCTGCTTAATGGAGAATGCAAGCTGGATTTCAGAAGTAGGCAGTCCAGATAAAGTGCTCATCTCTGAATTCATGTCCCTGATTTCAAGGAACTGAGGTATAGTCAAGGCAGAAGGTGAGCACATCTAACATCTCTCTTCATTGACCTTCTGGCCATTGCCAGGTTAACTTAGGTATTCTAGTTAATTCACAAACATTAGTTGGCACAAGTCTGGGCCCTAGTGGATTATCTTAAGCTAATTAATGCAATAATTCCTGATGTTCTTAAGAAGAAATCTCCATTGGTGATGTTTCAGGGCTCATTCACAAACTGGTACTCACAATGTTTGCCCTTCAGACCTATGAACATTGCTTCTCATTACAAAACTTTGAAATCCAGCCATGCAATAATTTTAGCTTTCAGAGGGACAGAAAGTCTCAGAGGAACCTGTAGCCAATGCTTTTGCTGAAAGGATCCTGAACAAAGGGACAAACTTTGTCTCATTACCTCACTGCCAGAGGGGAGCTTCCCAGAAATTTTCATGATGCAAGGGCAAAACAGCTGTTCTTTCATCTTTTTCTGAGTCATGCCCACAACACCTCCCCAGAAGAATGCAAATGTGCCTGGGTTTAATGATGTGACAAAGTAATTAAGTGTTAATATGTGGATGCAAAGGGTATACAAGTTGCCAGATCTAGTAAATGCTGAAGCCAAGCTAAGGCGTTTACCTTACTTACAACACTTTGCTGATATAGGGTGCTAATGTTCATGCTTTATTCCTGTTACACAAATAGTTTTTAGAGTAATAGACAAAGAAATTAACTTTGTACTTGAATTTTGAATAGCTATTCTACCAAGAAAGCAACCAGGACCCAATCCTAGGCACATGAGAAGCAATAATAAAACTAGGACATTGAACTATTATTATTTAAATGACTGTAGTGAAGTCAGGTGCCAGCTCAGAAATGGATTATCTCCTTTCCTTTTCTCCATAAGCTGAACACACTTGAATTATATGAGTTCATATGTAGAAAGATTTATGTTAAACACACAACAGAATTCTTTAGCTACATAAAAAACACACCAGACAGAAGGTCACAGCAAAACCGAACCCAGTCTTCAAATAGGTCCAATGCCAGGCTAATGGCTGATCTAAGCAATTCAGCTCTACACAATCTCATTAAAAGTGCGTGATACCCTCTAAATAAACATATTTCCTATTCAAATGCAAATGTTCATATGTTACAGCAAAGACTATTTGCATAACAGGAACCCAGTTCTGTGAACTCAGGTGCACGAGTGACCAGAGATGAAGCTCATAGATTGCCCTGGCTCAGAACAGTTACTCTGGGCAAAAGACTTACTCACTGCAGGAGGCTGCAGGATCCTGGGCCCTGTGCAAGGATCACAGTGGGAATCTGATAACCTGATAAAAGGCCCCCTTGGCCTTTTCACAGCTTCATAGCCCACCAACTGGCCTGTTGATTCCACCACAGTCGTGTTTGACAGCTGTGCCACTGGCTGGCAAAGTCTCTGCCTGGCCTGCAGTCAGTGTCTTTTCTTTTGCTTTCTAATTATGCCATTTAGAATCACAGTACTATTAGTTGGCATCCTTTGAGTAATTGAGTGACACAACAAAGCAGTGGAAAAGGAAGGTGATCTTTAACTATTAGTATTTTGGAATAGAGGGAACAGATTGACGTGAGAAGCCACGAGGTTGGGCAGCACGTGGTTTGCAGCAGAATGAGGAAATGAGCAAGGTCTTACAGGTAACCAAGGAGTCTGTGGGTGCTGCTTCTGAGGATCAGGATCAATACAACATCTGTATTGATCACTTCTCCTTCTCACTGTTCATCAATTATCTGACTTGAGAAAATGGACATCAGCAGGTATCAGAGAGCAGCTTACAGCTGAGGGACTCTTACTTTCACAGCTCTGTTGAGCTGGAAGTGTTCAAGACCAGGTTGGATGGAGCTTTGAGCAACCTGGTCTGGTGGGAGGTGTCCCTGCCCATCCAGAACTGGATGATCTTTAAAGTACCTTCCAACCCAAACCACTCTGTGATCTTATGATTCTATGACCATTTGCAAAGGTCTGTCTGTATCCTTAACCCACCTTTACTGGCCTTCCAGTCCTCGCAGCTAAAGAGATGCAACAAATGGCTTAAAGAAACAAAAAACTTCTTTAGTAAGGTGCTCTGTGCATCTGTGTGCCCTGTGTCTGAATTTAGATGAGACTCACCATGGTCCAGGTGGCTGAAGGCTGGGATGCTCTGAACCCCAGCTGCTTTTCTCTGTGTGACTCCAGAGCCACCTGCACACCAGTGACAGTGACAGGCTTTCACAACAGCTGACCATACATGGAGTTGTCTCTGTGGTGTGCCAGAATGTGCACCTCACGTGGCTGCCACATAAAAACATTCACATCACTGGTCTTGACTGATGAAGTTAAACCTGTGGTTACCAAGTTAATTTGAGAAGCCCCTTGCACTCCTAGCAAAGAGTAACCATTAGCTTCAACAGGAAGAGGTCAGATGGTTCTGGAGCTGAAAGAGGAATTTCACAACTCTTAAACCTGGCAATGAGTCTCCAGTGTAATGCTGCATTCCAGAATGGCAAGTTTTTAATGTCTTTAGTCAGTTAAAAATGAGTAAGAGAGAAGTATGATTTTGCAGTGTCTTGCCACCTGGGGTATGTTACCTAAATAGTTTAGAATATCCTATCAATTCAGGCTTGTACAGGTTTACACTTTGCTTTGCCAGGATGGTAATAGAGATGTCCTCTTAGAGGAAGTTAAACTATGAGGGGAAGGACTGATTTTCTAGAGAGCTGTGTGGGCACTTTAATTACAAAGTTTAATAAAAGAGTGATCTTTGTGTGTTTCAGTTCCTAATTGTCCAAGTGGGAAGACTTTACAAGGACTCTAATTTCCAAAAATGTTTGTAAAAAGGGGCCTCGTGTTGTGCACTTTAATAATGAATACATGCAGATCACTTGCCATTTTCATAAATGGGTCAGAAAATCCTAGAAATTGGAGAAGTGCTGGAGAAATCTCTTTTTCTCTCATAATACTGGATTGTAAACTATTGTTATGCCATTGAAAAAAACAAATTAATGCAGTAAGATGCTTGTTTTAGAAATCTCAGATATGATAAAGGAGTTAAATTAAAACTAAAAAAAGAGAGTTTTGACAGGGCTAGTAAAAAGACCAATGTGCCATACCACCTAATCTGGAAAAATGAGGACAAAAAAGCATCCAAACTTCCAAAAAGCCCCAAAGACTCTAGCTTGGAGAGATAAATGAGCAATTTATGATTTCACTGAAGGATTGGCAAAGGTAGCAAGCCACCTCCTCTCTAACCCTGCTTTGCATAGCCAGACTCTCTACCTATCCCAGTCCGACCTGCTGGAAAGGAGGAGCTTTGCTCTGTCTATTCCTTATTTATAACTTGTCAAGAGCTGGGAGGGAGGGGTGAGGTCCCTGTGGTGCATCCTGCTGCTGCCTGCCTGCTGCCAGCCTCATCATCACAGCCACAAATGCCTCCTGCCTGGTGTGGTGGCTGCCTTCGTGTTCTTGAGTTCCTCTGGCTGTTTGCAGTGGTGGAAGCAAAGACCAGAACCTATTACCTGGGGATTGTGGAAGAGAACTGGGACTATGCACCATCTGGGAAAAATTTGATCACAGGACAAAGCCTCTTAGAGGACAAGTAAGTCACTGGGGTCTCTGATAAATTGGAGATGTATCGACAGCTCCAAAGAATGATGATGACCAGTGATAGGACAAGGGGTAATGGGTGCAAATTGGAGCATAGGAGGTTCAAGGTGAATATCTGAAAAAAAATTTTTATTGTAAGAGTGACAGAGCCCTAGGACAGGCTGCCCAGGGAGGTTGTGGAGTCTCCTTCAGTGGAGACATTCAAAACCCACCTGGATGCGTTCCTGTGTGATGTACTCTAGGTGACCCTGCTCTGACAGGGGAGGTTGGACTAGATGATCTTTCGAGGTCCCTTCCAACCCCTAGGATTCTATGAAAGAAAACTGGCTAATGTGGTTCACATTGCTCTAAGTGTCTCAAGAAGGGCTTTTTCTTGTTTTTCTTCCAATGATGTTGTCATAGGCAGGAATTCAGCTTCAAGTCAAGAGCAGGCTTTGGTTGAATACTCTTCCACCATGATGATTAAGCAAGGTGACAGTGTGTATTTGAAGGTGACGTTAAGGAGCTGGTATTTCTCAAAAATGAGCCAGGTAGTGGGTTCAAAATCCCCTGTGTGTGTTTCATGGAGCCATTTCTGGGACTCGTGCAACAGCAAATTGCAACTTTGCAATAAAACATTTAAGACTGTTTAACTGGCAAAAGGCTCTAAGTTTTCTTCCTGCCAGATGACAAAAGTTGGGGGGCTTGGTATGACATTTCAGAATTCAGATATGTGTAGCACCTATGAATGAGATACAAGTGGGTGGTGCATATATCTCTGCAATGTGTGCAGCCATGGAGACCTCCATTTAGGAAATATGTTTGGATAAGTGCTTAAATATACAGCAGTGTGCAGTCAGGCTGAAGCACAGTGATCTCCTGTGCTGAAGCCAGGGAGTGCAGGTAAGGTCTGTGATGAATCCTGCCTTGGCCAGTGAAAACTGTTCTCATGCCCACCCTGCTGGGGTTGGTTGCCTGTCCCTCCTGCACCAGGAGAGCTGGCCTGGACATTGGATGGGGATGACACAGAACCTTGGTTCCCCTCTACAACCTGGGCTTCAAACACTCGTGGGGATATTTTTCAGATTTCAGTTATATCTTTGGCAGCCTATAGATAGCTTGGGGGTCCATCCTGTGAGTTTGGATTTGGGGCTGGGGTGGAGGTGGGAGCTGTGGGCAGGTGAGGAGGTCTTGCTGTCCATACCAGAGTGCTGGAAGCACTCTGGGAGCTGGAGATGTGTCCTAGCAGTCACAAATGAAAACATCCTTTCTGACTTTTCAGGAAACCTCAAGCAGTGCTGGACTTTCCTCTAGTGTCCAGTATTTTCAGAATCACTTCCAGTTGGATTTCAAAAAGGAAATTGTTTTGCCACAAGCAAGAGACAAGGAAAAGCTTTATTTTTCAACACAAACTCATGCTTATGCTCTTAACAACTGGAGGTCCCAGAGAGCATCCAAGTCAATAGGTATTAACTTTACAGTAAAAATTCAGGGTAATAGTTTGTTCTTAGCCCATGAAAACAGACTTTTCTGGAAAGGTTATTCTTCAGTTGTATGAAACACTTGAATTTCTCACTTCCTTATTCTTTTTAGCACAAAATAACTTCCTCCACTCCCTGAACTGGAACACCTCTCACTAAAAATAGTTCAGCTTTAAGTGAGGGGCAAGTACCTCTAAATCCACCCCAATACCACTGAAAGACATGGACTATGTTCTGTAAATTGTACTTTTAAGTCTGTCTGCACTTTGTGCTCCCTGAACATCAATGGCACATTTACTTCAAAGTCTGTGACATAAACGTGACATGGCACGACAGGGAAGGGTGATAGCTCATGTCTTCAGTCATCACTGTAATGCAATAATTACAGAAGGTTAATTTCAAAGAGTTTACTGGCAGAAGAAATGTAATTTGGATTTTAAGGCAGATTATACATTCAAAGCTGAGAAGCTGTTTGTAATGAGCTCCTTATATAAAGGCTTCTACTGCAGAACAATGAAGTGATTCTTGCCACTAGTTTACTCCATTTCCAAACTGTATTGAACTGAGCCAGAATAAAGAGCTATATTCTGAAATAACATTGTGTCTTCTTAAGAATGTGGAGTAAATAGTGAACCAGGAATAGCTATTTTGACTATTTAGCTCTTTAGGAAAAAACTTATGTAAATTTAAAGCAGTATATTAATGGGTTACTTTTCAGCTAAGAGATTTGTTCCTGTGGATATTAAAAAAACCTCACAAACATAGTTCCATAAAGAAAGTTTAAACATCAGTTCCTAGGTAGAGACAGGAGTGCATTTTGGGCCAGCCTCTGTTCTGCAAACAGGAACACCCAGGCTTGTTGAGCCCAGCACTTCTCACCCTGTGATGCACCCTCACAGCACCGAACTGGTGGGACATTTTCCAGTGCTACTGGTAAGGAAGTGAAGATAAAGAGGTTGCAGACAAACTGACTATCTTTAATAGAGCAGGTGCATACACATAAAGAAATGCTCCCTTTGATTCCAGCTAGCCCACAGAGATTCAATCAAAACCACTTATTCTTCACTGCTTAATAAAAATACTGAATTAGCAAGTATGCAATGGAAAATGTTACATTATGTGGACCAGATAGTGAGATTGAACAGATGATTTTCAGTGTTGCTGTGCCAAAGTCAACAATACCTTCCCTGGTCTTTGGTTTTTAGCAGTAAAGAGGAGAAAGGAGACCTTGGTAGCTGAGGCCTGGGGCTGGAAATTAGATGAGCTGGTTCTGGCACAGCCAGGGCTTGCTGCTCAGCTCCTGCTGTGCTGGTGCTGAGTGAGCTGCCTCCTGAGCCAGGAGCTCTGGAGCTGCACCAGCACCTCCCTGGGTGTGAGCTGGAAAGGCTGCCTCTTGCCAGAGCTGATTAAGCCAAACATGGGCCTTTCTTAATCCACCTATTCTGCTTGGATGTTAATTTTTGTTGTGCCTTGTGTCACTGCAGCGCTCAAGGGTCAGCAGGCTCCTTGCACAGAGCAAGTATCTTGCTGTGCCATCAGTGCTTCTTCTGTAATGAGCATAATGAGGCTGCTCACCTCTGCCATTTGCCTGGTCTACCTGAAGCCTTGAGCTGTTCCACTAATTCTCATAATTTGGAGTGTTATGAATGAAACCAAGACATTTAATACTGGGTTCTCCCTTTGACAATTAAGCTGATGTTTTCTGAAGTGCACGGGGGAAATCACAGATCCAGATTATGGCCATTGATTATAGATGAGCTGGGAAGGTGTTCAGCATCCCCTCCCAAGCTGATACAACTGGCAAAAGAGTTGGTATCATTAAACTACAGTGGACTGGACACACAGGTTGCAAGATGCTGTCAGGGCTGCTGGACTTGCAGCAGATCCCAATGAGATTTTGTGGGTTAGGTCATTAATATTGCTGCAGTAGGAAGATGAGCTCAGACATTGCTTGACCATTTTAATCGTCACACAGGCAACTGCCTTTCAAGAGAAAAATGCATCTAACTGTTGTGGCTTGGCATACATCAGTCTTTCCCTCTCTACTGTGGCTCAGCCCTCAGGATTACATTTGGTTGATAATCTCTTTAAATTAATTTTCTACTAGTTTATATGATAGACACTTACATCTTGCTCTGCTAAGAGTAGATGCTATTAAGTTTTCTCTGATGTAACTGCTCATGCCCTCCCTTTAGGCCACCATTCCTACATTTATCTGGGCCAAGTCTTGCATCCACCAACACTAACGGGTGTTTTTTGTTACCACAGCATCAAACAAGGTTTGTGCAATTTACCTATGAGGAGATTCCACCCAGATAAATGACAGAGAAACTTTCGTCACAGATGTTGAACTAATGGCTGAGTCATCATGAGGCCAAATGACCCAATTGCATCAACAGAGATGATCATTGTGGGAAGGGTCAACATCAAAAGGCATTCAAGGTGAACTCCTGACTCTAATGAAACCTGAGAGGAGTTTTGTTATTGATTCTGGGAGAAGCAGAATTTTTTTTTCTAAGGGACAATAGTGGCACTTTAGGGCTTCATCTAAGATTTTGTGAGCCTGATTAACCTCTTCCATGGCAGGTGTTGGTCAGAAAAAGGCCTAAAATATCCAACGAAGACATTGTGTCTCTTTCCAGGACACACATCTTGCTTTCTTGTTTGATGCTTTGTGTTCAGGGCAGCACCTACAAATGTGAGTTGGCACCACTGGTCCCCTCCACTGGCCATCCCTCCAGCACAGTAGTTGCACTGGCCTTAGCACAGGAGTCATGGTTTGGCAGAGTGTTGCCCTGAACAGGTTACATGACCCAGGGATTAAAATGACTGGGGCAACCCAGAGCAATAGGCACTGTCCTGGCTTCCTCCAGCCACAGGAAAAATGAGGAACTGAGGAAAAAAGCTATTATGAACCCAGCCATGGAGTATGTGAAGAGGGTAGAAAGTAAGGAAAATTTCACTACCAACAGATTTTAGGGAACAAACCTCTACAGGTAGTTGTTTAAATGGTTGTCGGTGTAAAATCTATGGGGCTTTAGTGGAACAATGGTAACAAAAAGAAAATTTACGTTTGCCTCCAGTTGCTCACAGGACAGTGACTACTGGGCATGTTAACTACCAGAGAAAATTTGAGACTCCACATCTGGTAATTTTTCAAAGTGCTGATTTTTTTCAGTAATGATTACAGCAGCAAACAAACTCACAGGCTTCAAAATTCTATCAGCAAGGGAGCTGGCTCCAGTCTGCTGAGGAGCTGGTCATGGAATGTGTAGCTCTTTAGATTCCTTACTGCACACTGTAAGGAAGAACTCATGCAAACACCTCTTGAAAAAAATAACCTCTGCTAGGCTGTAGCTGTGCTTCTTCAGATCAAAGGTAACATAAAGATGGTAAAAATGTTGGCAAAATACTTCTTATGTGTGATAAAAGGAATAGGTGTAGAAATTACACTGAAGTCATGATTCCACCCTAACCTGTGGTCATCCTGCCCTGAGATGGCAGATTATATACACATCTAGTCTTGATTTGAGGTAGAATCTACATGACACTTGTTTTACTTCTTCTGTCATTTGTAAGAGTTTTAGGGATGGATGTCTGTAATTACGTTAATTAGAGTTAATTCCCTATCCTACCCCTGTGCAGTGCCAACTTTTCTTGGAGCTTAAGAACTGCTGAAAGTGGTCAACTGGCAGAATGACATTAGGCACAGAAACAAAGACAGGATTTGCATGTTTTTCCCAGTCTGAACAGGGTTTTTTATGTCCTGATTCACAAACCTGCTTACCACTATATGTAACCTCAAGACTGGCCTGACTAGAGGAGATGGAGGGTATTTAGGGAACTTGCATGGATACAGCTCCAGATGATGGGACTGGCTGATCATCATGTTTTTCTGCACATGAAGTGCAGGCTGCTGGCTGAGTTGGAGTGAGATTGGTGGTCAGAATTTAAAATAGCAGATCTTACATCTGCACAAGACTGGAAGGATGGAAGAGGTTCAGGCAGCAACATCACAAAGCCACCAGGATGATGAAGCAATTTGAAGTGAGCAGGGAAGCATGAAGAAACAGGGAGAAGGTTTGTCTTCTTGTGACGAGAGGAATAACAAATAGGAGATGTTTTGGCAGGAGTGCCCAGGAGAGTAAGCAGATTGTGACTGCTGGAAGAAAGAGGCAGAGGCAGATTCAGAGAACTGGATGTGTTTAACCATTACAGCATTTGGAGAAGCCACTGGCTGGATTGACATATTGGAAACTCAGTGTGTGGGAAAGAATTAAACACGAAATTCAGTTGAAGGGGATGTTTAACTCCATGACTGAAAATGTGAAGTTTCCTGAAGAAGCAGATGCCTTCAAAAGAAGACAGGTAATGATGTTCCAGAACTGTTGTCAAAGACAGGATATGAAAGGTCAACAGGACACTATCCTGAAGACTAGAGTATTTCTGATGGAGTCTGGAGATGGGTGGTAAGGCTGGGAAGGTGCATTGGTACAAATGGCACCGACAGCAAAGGCTTCATGGACCACTGCAAAGAATCTCCCACTGAAAGAAAGATGAGAGAGAGAGAGGGGAAACCTCTGTGTCCCACTGATGGAGCAGCAGGGGCTGTAGCACTAAGCCTGGGTCACCTCGCTCCAACACATTCCATGGCTCCACTGTGGCACTGGGTGGAGGTACCAGCCCCACACTGTGGTCACGTGTCCATGATCCAGACATCTGGAGGCACAGAGAAGTCACTCACACCCCTGCATCCACCCTTTCCATGAGCTTCCTCTGGCTGATATCATTGCCTCCAGTGCGGGTGGTCATTCTGCCAAGGACTTAAAGCACTGTGATGTGCAGCCCAGAAACACCTGTAAAGAGCTACTTGCAAGGATGAGCTCAGCACCCAAAAGCCCCCTGGGATGAAATCACAGAACCACAGAATTGTTGGTCTTGGAAGGGCCTCTTAAGAACATCCAATCCAACTCCCCTGCAGGATCACCCAGAGCACATTACTCAGGACTGCATCCAGGCGGGTTTTGAATGTCTCCAGAGAAGGAGACTCCACAACCTCCCTGGGCAGCCTGTTCCAGGGCTCTGTCACCCTCATAGTAAAGATGTTTTTCCTCATATTTAAATGGAACTATGACTGAAAATGTGAAGTTTCCTGAAGAAGCAGATGCCTTCAAAAGAAGACAGGTAATGATGTTCCAGAACTGTTGTCAAAGACAGGATATGAAAGGTCAACAGGACACTATCCTGAAGACTAGAGTATTTCTGATGGAGTCTGGAGATGGGTGGTAAGGCTGGGAAGGTGCATTGGTACAAATGGCACCGACAGCAAAGGCTTCATGGACCACTGCAAAGAATCTCCCACTGAAAGAAAGATGAGAGAGAGAGAGGGGAAACCTCTGTGTCCCACTGATGGAGCAGCAGGGGCTGTAGCACTAAGCCTGGGTCACCTCGCTCCAACACATTCCATGGCTCCACTGTGGCACTGGGTGGAGGTACCAGCCCCACACTGTGGTCACGTGTCCATGATCCAGACATCTGGAGGCACAGAGAAGTCACTCACACCCCTGCATCCACCCTTTCCATGAGCTTCCTCTGGCTGATATCATTGCCTCCAGTGCGGGTGGTCATTCTGCCAAGGACTTAAAGCACTGTGATGTGCAGCCCAGAAACACCTGTAAAGAGCTACTTGCAAGGATGAGCTCAGCACCCAAAAGCCCCCTGGGATGAAATCACAGAACCACAGAATTGTTGGTCTTGGAAGGGCCTCTTAAGAACATCCAATCCAACTCCCCTGCAGGATCACCCAGAGCACATTACTCAGGACTGCATCCAGGCGGGTTTTGAATGTCTCCAGAGAAGGAGACTCCACAACCTCCCTGGGCAGCCTGTTCCAGGGCTCTGTCACCCTCATAGTAAAGATGTTTTTCCTCATATTTAAATGGAACTTCCCATGTTCCAGCTTATGCCTGTTGCCCCTGATCCTGTCACTGGGAACCACTGAGATTATTCTGGCTCCGTCCTCCTTGCACCCACCCTTTAGGTACTTATAGGCATTAATAAGGTCTCCCCTCAGCCTTCTCCAAGCTGAACAGTCCCAGCTCTCCCATTTACTCATAACAGACATGCTCCAATCCCCCAGTTATCTTTGCTGCCCTCCACTGGACTCTGCCCAGTAGTTCCCTGTTTCTCTTGAACTGGGGAACCCAGAACTGGAGAACCCAGAACTGGACACAGTATTTCAGATGTGGCCTCACCAGGGCAGAGTAGAGGGGAAGAATGACCTCTCTCAGTCTACTGGCCATACTCTTCCTTATGCACTCCAGGATTCCATTTGCCCCCTAGATGACAAGGTCATACTGCTGGCTCATGGATAATTTGCAGTCTACTACGACTCCCAGATCCTTCTCCTGAGAACTGCTTTCCAGCAGGTCCACACTAGCCTATACTCATGCATGGGGTTCTTCCTCTCCAGGTGCAGGGCTCTACACTTCCCCTTCTTGAACCTAATTAGGTTTCTCTCTGCCCAGCTCTCCAGCCTATCCAGGTCACACTGCATGGCAGGACAGCCCTCTGGAGTGTCAGCCACCCCTCCCAGTTGGCATCATCAGTGAACTTGCTGAGGACACACTGTCCCCTCATCCAGGTCATTGATGAATATGTTTGAACATGGCTGGACTGAGTATTGACCCCTGGGGACACCACTGGTTACAGGCTTCCAACTTGACCCTTCTCCATTAATGGCAATCCTGAGTTCTGTCACACAAGCAGCTCTCAATCCACCTCACTGTCCACTCATCTAGCCCACATTCCCTCATTTTCCTAATGCTATGGGAGACAGTGTCAAAAGCCTTGCTGAACTCAAGGTAGATGACATCTGCTGCTCTCCCCTCATCCAGCCAACCAGTTATGTCATCATAGAAGGCTGGCAGATTGGTCAAGCATGTTTTACCCTTGGTAAATCCATGTTGACCATTCCAAATAACTTCCTGTTCTTCAACATGTTTAGAGATGACATCCAGAACAAATGGGGCAGCCTGTACACTGAGGGTGGGACTTACAACAAACAGTGTGCTCTGCACTTGGATACTGAGTGCAACCAAAAGGATGTGCCAAAAGCACATTTCTGTATATGTAGAAGAACTGGGTTCTACCCCTCCTAAGCAGAAGGAGGAGTGAGGCTGAAGTGTCTGCGCTCCAAGAAACTCCCGAACATCAGGGCATTTTGGGCAGGAAACATTTCTGCCCTTTGAAGAGTGTGGATCTAGAAGGGGGGGCAGCTATGAAGAGCCCCAGTCTATAGCAAACCAGCAAGAGCCTCAGTTGGCACGTAGGATTTATTTCCCAGGGTATAATAGTTGTTTTCTTTTCAACAATTATTAAACAAACCCCATCATTAATCAGGGCCAAGAGGACAGGTTTCTTGTTCTATGCTGAAATCCATTTCTGGTTCCATGATTTCTGCATTGATGGATGCCCTGCATGGAAGACCATCACCTACATGGTGACTGGCTGCATCTGGTGCCCACTGCACTGACGTTGGGCTCAGCAGCTCGGAGTGGGTGGAGGATTTTACATTCAGAAAAAATGGAAATCACAAAAAGAAACTTCTTTTTCTTGACTCTCATATGGCTGTAAGTAGGAGACAGACACAGATCAAAGCAGCAGAGATGCTACAGCTTGGCTTTAGGCACAGAGGGAAGTCTCTGGGGCCAAAACCTAGAGGATTTCTCAGGGTGATTTCTTGAACGTCAGTTCCTAACTGGATTTTTGGATCCCCGATCTATGATTTTAAAGACATTAGGCTCATGTCTAGCATTTGACAAATACTGATCAAGGAGTGCATTTTTCTGTGGTTCATTTCTGCTTCTGCAGGAGGGACAGTGTGTCCCAGGGTTGTGAAGATATGGGAGAGTGTGCAATGTTGTCTGGCCAAGGTCATTAGGGCACTGTCATCATGGGGAAGCACAGTCCCACTGCAGCACCTCATTTAAAGTATTTGGTGCCTGATGAGTATTGAAAAAACTCTGCTGAAAAATATCTCCTAAAAATAAGATATTTTTATTTTAAAAATTAATTTCATTTTTTCTTAGAAAATTTCTTATAAACCATCTTAAAAATCAATTTCTTTTTCAAATTAGGGCACATGCATACATTCCCATGAGGTAAGGAGGCATGTGCCTTCGCACTGCACTGCCACTGACACCACCTGACACCCTGGTGTAAGAGCTCTTGTAGCAGCTCTTCCTCCAGGTGCTAAAAGGTATCTTCTCAGTGAGAGTGGTGTGACTTTCCAGGTCTTGCTGTGCACACAAACCATTCCCGCAGACCTGCTAACTCACTGAAAATCCAGACGACTTGGCTACTCATTCTGTAATAACACTTTTAAAGTGTATTTATCTGAATACATTATTCTGTGAAGAAGCAGATTGAGAAGCTTCTGTCCCCTCCCCACCATCCTAGTCAAATGTTTCTGCCTCAGAAGCATCATTAGCAACCTTTTCATTTGCGCTAAAATAGCTCTTGGCTTGTTATAAAGCACATTTTAAAATAAAGAAATATTATTTTTTGGAGGTTTTTGTATCACTTCAGGGATCTGTATTAGAAAGTTGTCATGGAGGATTAATGACCACAACTGAGGGATGTTGTGAGCAGAGATGTCTTGAAAAGGGGGAGTGGTGAAGGGATCTTATGGTGAAGAAACAATAGCAACTCATACCATTCAACTCATGTGACTTCCAACACTTGGGTTACTGGCAAGGCACAAAAGCACCCAAACAAAATTCAAACAGGTGAACTGGCCAGTCACAAAAAGTCACTATAAATATGAAATGGATGTATTTCTGCCAGTGATAATCGAGGAAAAGCTTTTTATATGAGTTTGTAAGGGAACAAGAAAGTTCAAACAATTTTCAGGGGATGCAAAAACTTATGGAGTAGTCAAATATGGCAAAACTGGTCATAGAGGCAACTGCTGGTTGTGTGGTTGTGCAGCAAAGGTCTTTTATTTCATGTTGTCTGGGCTTTTTTGGGATGAAGAATGAATATCATACATGTTAGCTGTAAAATGGAGAGAAGTAAAGAGAGATTTTATATCAGAACACAGGTTGTCTGTATAATGCTATAGTTAAAAGGTAAAACTAATTTCCAGTTGTGTAAGACATATTGGCTGGGAACACCTCTGGCTTTATGTGGATTGTTACTTGCCTATTGTGTGAAGTTCTTGCGTTAAGACTTCAAAAGAGATAAATATTAGAAGGTTTTCAGAAAAGAGCTTCAGGAAAGATTTGTGACATAAAGAATGTCAGTGAACTTGGTTTGTCCAAAATAAGGGTAGGATGGAATTTAGTCAATTAATTAAAACTTACGCAAGTGCCTGAATAGAAAGAAGCTCTTGATGGTATGTGGCTTCTTGGATGTGAGAGAGAGCTTGATGGGAGAGAAAGACCTCACCTGGAATACTGCATCCAGCTCTGGTGCCCCCAGCATGAGAAAGATGTGGGCCTGTTGGAACGTATCCAGAGAAGGGCCACGAAAATTATCCCGGGGCTGGAGCACCTCTCGTATGAGGACAGGCTGAGGGAGTTGGGATTGTTCAGTTTAAAAAAGAGAAGGCTCCAGGGGGACCTCATAGTGTCCTTCCAGTACCTGAAGGGGTCTACAGGAAAGCTATGGAGGGGCTTTTTACAGGGGCTTGCAATGAGAGGATGAGGGGTAATGGTTTTAAGCTGAAAGAAGAGAGATTTCGGTTAGAGATTAGGCATAAATTCTTCAGTGTAAGGGTGGAGAGACACTGGAACAGGCTGCCCAGAGAGGTTGTGGGGGCTCCATCCCTGGAGATGTTCAAGCCCAGGTTGGAGGGGGCTCTGAGCAGCCTGTTCTAGTGGGAGGTGTCCCTGCCCATGCAGGGGAGTTGGAACATGATGATCTTTAATGTCCCTTCCAACTCAGAAACTTGTGTGATTCTGGGAACCAATGATTGGAGTGTGGAGCTCAATGATAATAGACTACAGATGCAATTCAGGATTTGAAGACAGCAGGTATTTAATAGCTGTAGTATGTCAACCACTCACCATATTGTGAGCTCACATATTGTGTTGCTATAAACACAGACTCTGGAATGTAGAAATTATACCTTTCATGAAGAAAATATTTCAGGCTTCTCTTCTAGGGTGTCAAGCTAGTTGATGAGCATCCCTCTTACTGGCTTTTGAAAAAATTAACCTGGTTTTCTTTTCTTTCTGAACAGTCATGTTTCCAGTAAAACTGTACAGAAAGGCCTGAGTGGCAGGTCCTCAAGTGGAGGTTTGTAGTTACCATGCTAAAGACCTGCAGGTAGGATGGCTGTTACTGTACAGAAGGGGGTTTGGATCCTGCTAGTGCTGTCCAGGTTTATTCCTCATCTTTTATTCCAGCAGCTATGTGATATGTCCCAGCACCTACTTATCTGCACTGCAAACACCAGTTACTTGATCAGTTCTTAAAGGAGGTAGTTTTTTTGTCTCTAAAGTGTTTTCCCTTCTCAATGCTAGGTTTGCAAGTGTGTATGCAGCAAGAGGAGCCAACCGGATAGGACGTGTGTACAAAAAGGCTATTTTTAGGCAATTCACAGATGACACTTACTCCCAGGAGATCCCCAAGGCAGCCTGGCTGGGGTTCCTGGGGCCAGTACTGAAGGCAGAAGAAGAGGATGTCTTTATCATCCACCTAAAAAACTTTGCTTCCCGCCCATACTCTGTGCATCCCCATGGGGTCTTCTATGACAAGGACTCTGAAGGTAAAAGCTGATTTGGCCTTTCTCTTTTCCTCTCCTTTTTCTCTGGAGTAGCTAATATAATGGCTAAAAGTTTGTCCACTTGCTCACTGTTCTGACCCTTGAGATCAGAGGACTTCAGATCACCCTCTCATAAACTCATCAGTAATTGCAGCTGATGACTAAAACCAGGAACAGCCTCGTCTCTTAACACTTTTTTTGCCACACACCTTCAATGCCTGAGATAAATCCAGTACTGAGACAGGTTAGGTGGGTCTTTTCTCCTGAATTATTTTCCTGAACTAAAAGTCACTGAAGTAACTTGCCTCTTTCCATCTACTTCTACCCTGTTTGAATGGATGGAGTTCTTGTAAGTGTTTGCTTTGCTATAGCAGGCATGATGAAATTTTCAGAATGCCAGACCTATGCATGTATGTTTTGGTTAGAGGATTGTATGGATTTACCTACATTCCTTGCTCCCAGCAGTTTTCTATGAGAAGACACACAATGTTGGGTGACAAAAAGTTTAGATGACTGATGAGAGTAAAGAGCCAAGGAAAAAATAGAGCCTGTTACTGCATTTCTAAAGCTTTGTTTACAGATATATAACAGATTTAAACTTTCAACGTTTTTAATGGTTTTACCAGAACTTCTGATTTTTTTTCACGATTTCTCAGAGATTCTGTGTTTGTGTGTATTTATTATTTTATAAATATATGATAATATAGAAGAAATTGAGTATTTATTTAAGAAAAGTGGTGAATGGGGTTCTAAAAGCTTCCTTTTTCATTTTAATGTATTAGGAGCACTTTACCCTGATGGAACTGGTGGTAAAAGCAAAGAGGACGACTTTGTTGTTCCTGGTGGAAATTACACATACACATGGCCAGTAAGGAAAGATTATTCCCCAACTTTGGCAGACTCAAACTGCTTGACTTGGATTTACCATTCTCACATTGACACACCAAGAGATATTGCATCTGGTTTAATTGGGCCTCTGCTGGTTTGTAAAAAAGGTACTGAGCTAGAAACACTGATAAAGTGAGCCCCTCTGCCAAGTTTGGCATCTTAACAGTCATTTTTGCTTACAGGTATAAACATAGCCCATAAAAAGGGGAAAGGAATAGCTGGGCCATTCCAGGAGCATCCCAGGGTAGGTATAATACCTCTGGGACAACCCCCTTCCTGCTCCCCTTTGGCTTCAGGAGAGATTTGCCTCGGCTGGTGGAGGGACTGCAGCACGCTCTGTGGCCTGCCGGTCCCGGCCGAGACCAAAATAGATGTGCCCAAACTTGCATCATTTCAGGATGAGCAAAGGACTCATTGCCCAGAAAATGCAATAATTAGGGCTGGGTGGTTGATTCCAGCACTGCCATTTACAAGTTTGAAACCCTGATGTTATTGGTCATTTTGCTCCTCATACAGATTGTGTATTAATTTTAGCTCACTGGTTGTGTATCACAGCCATGTGGGAACATGCACTGAGCAGCTGAGGTGACAGCCTATCCCATGTAGTCTGCTAATTTTGTACTGGAGCTATCAGGGACCACATGCCAGCCCTCTCCTTCCATCAGCTAAGCCATAATCCCCTCTCCCCCTCAGACACCAACAACTCTGCCACGTCTTCCCAGTAACTTTTGCAGTGCAAAACTAGCCCAGATTTTATAAAGAACTTGCAAGTGAAGCAGGTTTTATATATTAAGAGAAAGACTTCACCATGTGAAGGTCAGGCCTAGTCTCCAGCTTAACTCACACAATTAAAATGCCTCAGACTTTTTTCTCCTGGGAAGCCTTTGAAACCTGCAGAACTACCTCAATATGTGAAACAGAGCTGATAACTATGTGATAATACATGAAGCCAGGAGATAGCACATTCAGAACAATCCCAGCCTGAAAGGCCAGGTTATCTTTGTGTTCAGTCTTGGAATTCATCAAGATGGACATCTGCATGATGCTACTGCTGTATTCCTCTCTCCAGCAGTAGTGGGTAGCTCCTTGCAGGACTGCCTGCAGAGCTCTGGGGCTCCCTCCCATAGGATACAGGGAAAGAAAAAGTTTTCATGGGCTTGAAAGTAGACCCAAAAATGAGATGCAGTCTAAAACTGTCAACAATTAATAAAAGACTTTTCAATATTGCCACTCCTGCAGCCTAAGGTTATTCCTTAAACGGTCGCTCAGATAACAATACTGAACTTAGCTGACTAGATTATATTCATCCTGCCCTCAGCCTTGTAAAAGTGAGTATCTACTCCTAAATATGTGTTGAGGCTCCCTTCTCAGTCCATGGAGAGTGAGCCACACACAGGCAGCCAGTCTGAGGGTATGGTTCACCAGTTGCTTCAATGCAACAGAAATGCAGGTAACCACTTGCCTCTCCTTAACTCTTAGCAAAATATCACTGGTTTCTGGCTGGATCAGGTCTGTGACCTGGCTCACTGTGCAGGCTTGTAGAGCCTGATGTTCACCTAAGGGTAGGGTTGATGGGGGCCAGATGGAGAAACAGACATTTGTTCCAACAGACATTTGCAGCTACTTGTGCTTATGGAAAAATCAAGGAAAATCAAAATTCCAGCTTGACTTTGATGAGATGATCTGCCTTCTGGAGGCACTCGTCTGTTTGAAGGCTGGGGGTGCGTGTGTCGGGGTGTCTTAGAAGGGCAAAATTAGCTGAGATTCATCCTGCCCTGTAGATTGTGGGCAGAGCACCATGTTTCCTCAAGTGCTCCAAAGTTATTGTCACTTGTAAGTTCAATCCTCTCCAAGGCTTTTTTTAGCACTTTCCTTTTCGTTTGCAATTTAGGAGCTGCAGATGAGACCTCAATAGAAGGGACTGGTGCTGCTAACGCTTTTGCCCTGATGTTTAGCATTGTAGATGAAAACTGGAGCTGGTACCTCGATGAGAATATAAACACCTTCTGCTTAGAACCAGCCACAGTTGATAAAGAGGATGAAGGTTTCCAGACCAGCAACCGAATGCATGGTGAGCAAAGGGTGACTTACAGCAGTAACCAGACTCTTTTCATTTCAGTAGGACCTTCTGTCCCTTGTGATATCTCTCCTTTATCTGTGTCAGCATGAAATGGGTCAGGATGTTGAAGGACTGTGCTGATAAATAGCCTCTCCCTAAATACAGCAGAACACTCTGGTTTGCAGACAGTAGATTTGAATTCCAGAGTCAGCTCTGCCACTTGTTTCGCACTTTATCTTAAACAACAGATTTAAGCCATTTGGTGACTGTTTGCCCAGCTTTGAAAAGAGAAAAGGAGGCTGCAGAGTACTTAAAGATGTGTGTATTGAAAGAGTCCAGGATTTCCCAAAGATATTTGGGATGGTGGGCTGGCTGGTACAATCATTCCTGCCCTTCAGAGATCCATTGGCCAATGGTATTTTGTGCCATTTGAAGATCTGGTGTAGTAAGTTAAATCTAGATATTTCTCTGCATGTTGATTGTTCCATGGAGCCTAGGAAATAAAATAATTTTCAAAATATGAGTCTCATTCTCCTAGAGTCCTGATACATTGTCTATTGTGGAAGGTGAGGAAGAGAGAGCTGACTAGACTGATTTGATTGATATAATAATTTTCAAATCTAAATTGCTTAAGTCTGGAGTATAATTGTATATATATGACTCAGAATGAGACAGAATGGGTTTCAGACATGCTAGATAGCTGCAGAACAAGTTAACCTCCTTATCAGGCCTTCTTGATGATGACTTGGTCTTTGCAATATCTAAAAAGCACTCAGGAAATTTTTCACAGACTCAACAAGAGAATTTGGGCCATTTGATCATCTAGAGCTGTAAGATGACTGTTCAAAGAGACTGTTCTTCATCAAAGAACCTGTGAGGGCCTTATTGAATTAAATTCAGAGAACTTCTTTTCTGGGCCAGGAAAGGTTCCTCCTTAGAAATGGGTCAGAGGCACTGAGCACTTCTCTTTCACCTCTCATCAAGTCTCATGCTTTTGTTTTTAGCTATCAATGGTTATATTTACGGCAATCTCCCTGGCCTGGAGATGTGTGCTGACACTTCCATGTCCTGGCACTTGTTTGGCATGGGGAGCGAGATAGATATCCACGCTGCCTACTTCTATGGCCACACCTTCACCAGCAGAGACCAGAGGGCAGATGTCGTCGGTCTGTTCCCAGCAACATTCATCACAGCGGAGATGACTCCCGGGAATCCCGGGAGGTGGCTGATAACCTGCCAGGTTAATGAGCACTTACGAGGTAAGGTGCTAGAAATCTCCCTGACCCTTTCAGAGACAGAAGTTCCAGACTGTATCTTGCATGGAAAAGCAAACTGAGAGATGTTTCCAGGGGAAGTGGGACTTGACACTTTTATTTGACTAATAGAAGACGTTCAACTAGTTCAGGAGATAAAAATTATGACTATGAGTTTAGTCACTAGTGGAAATTGTACAAGTTGGGCCAAATCTTCAGCTTGTAGGAATGACTTAGCTATATAATTCATATGAGGAAGGCTTGCTAGAGCCAGTGCTGACACTGCACCTGCTATGTAAAATGGAGATTTTGATGAGCAATTAGAGGGGCCTTTGAAATCACTTTTCGTTGTAGATATGTACTTCCACTTCAAGAAGAGCCATGCCAGCTGAACAGTACTTCCACTTCAAGAAGAGCCATGCCAGCTCTTCCAGCCTGCCAGCTGCCAGCTTCTTCCTTTACAGAAATCAGATGGAAACTGGCAGTGTTTTCAGAATCCTTTACCTTAATGAATTTGAAGGTGATGTTTTGAAATCTGTGTGACACAAGAGCCCAAAGGCACGTACCATAGAATAGATTTTATGGCAGTAGGCAATGTGTAATTATCAAGTCAGAGACAGTCACAAAATGGAAGAATTTTTACTTTTAAGAACTTGCACATGAATTTCAATGGGATTTGCATTGTACAAACCAGACTTGATTCTGACAAACAGCATGTATCTTTAGTGTGGTAATAACCAGCTTCCCCATTTTAATGGAAGTCCAGGGAAGGTTATGCCATTTTGCACACTTCAGGAGGCATTCTCACCCCAAAAATCATTCTGCCACTGTTATGCAGATTAAGGAACTGGATAAATCAAGCTAAAATGTGTGTCAGTGATGACCATAGCTTTCACCTGTGGGATCATGTACCACCTTGCAAGACAAGGGTGCTACCATCAGGCCCAGTGTATGCAGGGAAAGTCTTTAAAATAGAAACTTCCCCTAGTAATTGTTCCAGTCCAGATAGCTCCTAGAGAGTTTCAAATGTGCATTTGTATCCATGAGATTGCTGACTAAGCAGCTGGCCAAGGACTGTCTCCAGACTCTTTCTCCTCCCAGGTGGCATGGAGGCACTGTATGATGTTCAGATCTGCCAAAAAAACCTGTCACAGCCTTCACCAGCCAGTCACAAGAGAAGATATTATATTTCTGCTGAAGAAGTGCTCTGGAATTATGGACCTGATGGTTATGATAAATTCACTGGGCAGGGTTTAAATGCCACTGGCAGGTAAGCCTTCTTGTCCTGTCCTGCTGTGCTTTAACTTCAGGAGTCTGGGTGAGACTTCCCCAGTGATTCACCAGGGCTAGGTCCTGCACTGTTATTACTTGTAATTGAAAGGGGCAAGGAGGAATGGATTTAAACAACCTTGTCAGGAAGTTAGTTTCATAACTGTGATGCTTGAAGTTGCCTTCTGGAAGCACTTATCTTGCTCTATTAAGTTAATAGAGAAAGTGAGCCCTGGTGAGGTATGCAAAGTTCATCAGAGTTAATGATCCTACGTGGAGACTGCTCAGGCAGCTTTCACATTAACAACTGGTGTATCTCAGGGGTCTTATAATTGTAGATTCTTTTCCCCATTATTACTGATGACCATGAATTGAATGTATGTCCCAGAAAAGCTAACAAGGTTAGAGACACTTTGTGCACAGGTAATGGCATAGGTCTTGTCCTAAGGTAGTCAGAGGTAAGTTGACATAGATGTCTCCCTAAGTAAATTGGGGTCAAACACATGAAGGTCTAATCATAGAATAATTTTAATTAGAAAGGATATTTAAGATTGTAGAGTTCAACCATTAACCCAACTCTACCAAGGCCACCACTGAATCATGTCCCTAATCACCACATATTTTCAACTCCTCCAGGGATGATAATTCACCCATCTCCCTGGGCAGCCTGTTCTAGTGTTGAATAACCCTTTCAGTGAAGAAGCTTCTTCTAATATCCAACCTAAACCTCTCCTGGCACAACTTGAAGACATTTCCCTTTTGTTAACTAATTTATAACTGCAGTTCAGACTAGTAACATCTCCCTTTTTCTGCTAGAAAAGTGTATGCAAACTAGTAACTTGGGATTATATTGCATCTGGAGTAATAACTTCATCTGAAATTAAGGATTCTGCCTGAATCTCCAGTTATTTAACAGTCCAATTTGTTAATTCCACAGTGAATCTGCAATATATTTCACACAAGGGACTGACAGAATAGGAGGCCAATACTGGAAAGTTCGCTATGTGGAATATACTGATGCAACATTCAGTACCAAGAAGATTCAGTCAGAGGACATGAAGCACCTGGGAATACTTGGTACAGTGAATGTTTTCCCCTACTGTCATTACATCAGGTTTGAATACAGATCCACTTGGACCCAGAGTGGAATTCTGTGCATGCAGCTGCCAGCCAGCCCTCCCTTGTTCAGGTGGCAATATGTTAGTTCTCAGGGCAGTTCTTCTCATGTCTTCCCTCGCTCTTGTTTTCAAGGCCCCGTTATAAAAGCTGAAGTGGGAGATACAGTGCTGGTTACCTTTGCCAACAAAGCCAAGAGGAGCTATAGCATTATGGCCCATGGGGTGAGCTTCAGCAAGCTGTCAGAAGGTGCTCCCTACCTAGATGGTAAGTTTTGACTGTGCTGCTGTATCATCACATCCAGAATGCCTGAGTATAAAAATCTGCTGTTGCCCTGCAGGTTTGCCCCTTTTGTGGATGTTAAGGCACAGGAGGGGTGATTTGATTAGTTTGTCTCAACATGTCCCAACCCATGGGACTCCCCAGTCTGCCAGTGTGCTGACATGTGCCAGACCATGGGCCTAAAACTAACTGAGATCCACACTGAGCAAAAGTCACAATCCATTTAATATTAGTTCTAATCTAATATCCCCCATCTGCAGTCAGTGATCTCCTCTGGATATGCTCCAGAATTATGAAGCTTAGGATCTGGCATGATGCCCCTGCTGTATCTTTGTATATGGCTATACACGTGGCTTGAGTTGCTTCATTCCTACTTCTCCAGTCCAGGTCAGGACCTACTTCACTGTCAGGATAGTCAGTCTCAAAGGCAAGGTTCCAGATCTGATTGATCTGGAATGTGAAGCAGCAATAAAACTTATCAGTCCTCCTAAATGCATAAATAGATAAATGCTGAAGCAGAGTATTTACCAAAGCCCTCATCTAATTTTGTGCAAGGGCAAGATCTTGATCACCTAAGTTTAACCATTACATGTTAAATGTAATGGTTAATTGGTAGACATCTAGTTCAGTCAGTGACAAGAAACAATCCCTACAGAGGGTGAAAAGTCCTATTTACTTTGAACACTTATTTTAGGAGACAGTAGGTAACCCTCTGGAGATGTCTTCTTGTTTCCATCAACTACAGAAGAAGCATAGAATTTGAGTTAGGGCTTTAGAGGCCTGAAGTAAGGTAAACACCATGTAACACCATGGTGTTTACAGAGATAATACTGTGGTCTCTGAAAAAGTTTTTGCTGTATTTGCAGTATTGAAAATACTGATTGTCTAAATTGCTGTTTCCACTAGAACACATCAGAAAGAAACTCATGGGACATAATCTCTCTTTTGAGAAGTACACCAAGAGAATTAGGTCAACTTTGAAAACTCATAGCATCATACAACAAAAACAATACAAAAGGCTTTATTAAATTCAGTTGTCTCTAATTGTTGAACTTGCAACACAACAAATTTGCCAGCAGGCCACACTGTATCCTGAAACCATTGGCCTGAGTTCAGCCTTGAAGTCACTGGGTCTGTAGGTTTACAGTGAAGGTAAATAATTTTTCCAAGGCTGTGTATTGTCATGTGAAAACACTACCCAAATGTACCTGCAGGCATCTACAGCTGTCTACAGACATCTTTTTTAAGTTGTGCTCTCAGGAGATACTCTTCAATGTTGCATTTGATAGTTGTCCATTCTCAGGAGGTTTTTACCCCCAAATCTATGTTCTTCTCCTTACTGAGCGCTGTTGCAGGATGAATTCAGTAGCATCAGATAATATTGCAGGAGTACTCTGCTTTGTGTTGCAGTTTGCAGCAAATACTATGTGTTTAAATGCAATATTGATACTTTCACTTGTGCCTAAGTTTCCAGGAGGATTCTCCTGGATTATTAGAAAGAACTATAGAATCATAGAATTATTCAGGTTGGAAAAGATCCTTGGGATCACCAAGTCCAACCATCATCCCTAGTCTACAAAGTTCTCCCCTAAAGTATTAGATCAGTAAAGTCTGATGCTGCCACACACATCTGAAGAAAAGAAATTCCAGTCAATGGTCCCCTAAATATTCAACAAAATTTCTGGTTTTGTCTTTCTCGTAACAAAGACCAAAAAGATTATTTGCCACTTTGTTCCTCAAAATGGTGCAGGGATGACCCCTTTCACCAATTTTTCTTTCCATTCCCTTTTGTGAGTCCTCTCTGAGAGGATGCCAGCACCCTTTTCAGTAGCTAAATTACACGAGTGGTGCTACATGCGCTCTGTGCACCACAGCAGATAATGGCCCAGATCATTTAAAAGTAGCTTCTAAAGGCAACAATAGCAATTGCCTTCTGCAGACTCTGACAGAGGCTCCCCTGCATTGCTACAAAATCAGGAAAAAGCAATTACCAGGATCAGATTTATTGTGAATTTCTAAACAGCCCAATCTGCAGCTCTGCTCACTGATGTAATGGCTTTGCTGGTGCCTAATGAAGAGCTGGAGTCTGTGTTTGTGCCACAGATTAATCTCATGATAGGGCAGATAAGCAACAACTACTAGAGGAGGCCATTTAAGCACAAGGATGAGCTTTGCATGTCTTGTCTGACTGAATCCAGATGGCATCAGAAGGTGTCTGGGTGAAGCAGCTGAACTTGTTCTGCAGCGAAAAGGGCTGAGTTGTCCCCATGAGATAGGACTCTGGTGAGATGTCTTCAGGGCTTAAGTGTCCAGACTAAAGGACTGTGCTCAAGCTGTGGCTGCAAAGGGAAGCAGGTCTACAGAAATCAACAGCTACATCCGACTCCCAGCCAATGTTTATGCTCAGGAAGACAAAACCTTGATGCTTCTCAATTCTCTCTCTGCAGGCTACCTGAAGCCAGGAGCCCACGTTAAACCCGGTGAAACCTTCACATACAAATGGAGGGTGCCTGAAAATGGAGGCCCATCAGGCAGTGACCCCCCTTGCCTGACCTATCTATACTACTCAGCCACTGATGCTGTGAAGGACACCAACTCTGGCCTCGTGGGGCCTTTGCTGGTCTGTCGGAAGAACGCGCTGGATCACGACGGGACGCAGGTGCCCAGCGTGGACATCTGCCCATCCCTAGCAGCAGGATGGTGCACTGGGGGGGAGGTCTATATGGGCCAGTTTGCCCAGTTCCCAGCTCATTTTTGAGAGATAAAACCAATGTCACTCCTCAGGGTAAAAGCTGACCTAAGGGGATGATTAGGAAGATGAAACTGTCATTCCTCAGTATTCTGGCTCTTCCCTAGGCTTTCCCTCTTTTCCAAGCATTTATTAGCAATTAATGCATCTTCCATGCTAAGTAAAGTAAGTAATAGTCACTTTTTTTTTTATGCTGTTGGCTGATGGAAGAGTGCCAATCCCTGTCCCTACGAGGACACAATAAGAAGGTGGCTGAAATTTTTTTGGGGAAAGAAAGATTTGCTAAAAAAACCCAGCAGCTTTTACTTGGGTAATTCTGCTCAGATTTTCTTTTTAATGTCTTGGGTTCCTTCTTGGCTACAGAAAGGAATCGACAGAGAATTTTACCTCCTCTTTTCAATCTTTGATGAGAATGACAGCTGGTATCTGCACAAGAATATTGAAACCTTTACTGGGGACCCTTCAAAAGTAGATGAAAATGATCCAGATTTCAAGGAATCCAATAAAATGCATGGTAAGGAAAGTCTAATATGTGTTAATGAACCCTTTTCTTCAATGATATTAGGAAGACGATTTGGCAGATTTTACCGTTGCTCATGGCTGACTGCAGAGCACTGGAGTTCAGGTAGAAACAACCAACTGCACCTGGAGGCAGGGAACAGAGTGTTGCTTTTAGATACAACACTTGAGTCAGGCACTAGCTGCAGAAAAGGCTGTTGTTCACTGGTGATTTAAGTTTCACTGCTGGCCTTGACACTGACTCAGATAATAAAGGTCCACTGGCTCTGCTCTGCCCACTTGGGCAGTGACCATGTCCTGCAGAGGAAAGACAAAGACAAGGGAAATGACAAATAATATTCTAGAACAACTTACATCACTTTTGGATGTAAGTACCTGACTTCAGCATGGACCTCCTCCAAGTTATTTCTGACATGACAAACTTGAGCAAATCACATAACCTCTCTTTGCTTTAATTTTCCAAAGAGCACTGCGAATATGTATGGTTAGAGAACTGTGGAGCTTCCTGGACCCATCTACCTTACTCTTCACTTGTGAGGTGGCATCTCAAGTTTTGTTCTGCCATCTTTCACCCAGTGGCCACAGAGAGCATTTGAGGATTAGGAAGTTTAGCTTCATAACACTCGGGTGGAAGAAAGAGAGACATTTTGGAAGTATAAGTGGAAACCAAAGGTCAAAATCACATAAAAATTCTCCATCAGAACTGAACTTATATCTCAGACCCTTTATGGCCCACTCAATGGCCTTATTGAGTTGTTTAAACAGTCTCCAGGCAGAAAGGATGTACCTAATTCATACACCGAACTGGTGTGTGAAAAGCTTGAGAAGTGCTACATCACTGCCAAGAGCTATTATAAGATTTTACCAGCTAAAAAAAAAAAAGGTAGAAACTCAGAGTTCACAGAAATACCATTGAGGCATTAATGTGATGTTATTCAGCGCTATTTTTGCTTCACAAAATGGCCTTTTAACTAATGCTGTGACTTGCTGAGTCATGAGTCTCTTGTTGGAGAGGTGGTAGGAGGATTTGTGATGAGTTTCCATCAACCTGCTGTCAACTGGGCTCTTCCCTTCTCCTCCAGCTGTCAACGGCTACTTGTTTGGTAACCTGCCAGGCCTGGCCATGTGCAAGGAAGACAAAGTCTCCTGGCACCTCATCGGGCTGGGCAGTCACTATGACATGCACGGGGTTCATTTTCAAGGAAACACCATCGACCTGAGAGGGACGACGAGGGACGGGCTGGCCTTGTTTCCTCATCTGTCGGGGACAGCGCTGATGCAGCCGGACCGTGTGGGTACGTTCATGAACTTACTCTGCTGGTGAGGCAGGTGCAGGAATCGGGCAGCCAAAATAACTCTTGGTGAGA
This sequence comes from Chaetura pelagica, assembly GCF_000747805.2. Lineage (NCBI taxonomy): Eukaryota > Metazoa > Chordata > Aves > Apodiformes > Apodidae > Chaetura > Chaetura pelagica. The sequence continues at coordinate 140,621 of NW_009951789.1, read as the reverse complement.
TGCTCTGCTCTACACCAGGGAGCCTAAAAGCATGGAGATCATGGGGACCTGGCATAGCTGAGAGCTCAGGTTGGGCTATTTTTGTGGGAAGGTGCTATAAATGAAATATGTGTGTGCACAGAAGAGTGAAGGCTTGGGACAGGCAGAGACATAACTAATGGGATGCTCATGGAATTTCCATAACTCTCAAAACAGGCTTTTTTTAACAAAGATAAATTCCACTGTGACGTAGATAGTCAGCATAATTTAACGTATTTTAGGATTTGCATAACAAATTTTTAATAGTAGTTGGTCTTCAGGAGTTTCTTCAGAAGGAAAGGCATTCAAACGCACTTTAAATTCTCATGTATAATCCAGTGATACATTCTTTAGACTCAGAGGGAGTGAATTGTTTGTTGTAGGTAACATATAAGCTTTATGACAAAGAACGCAACATTACCTTTTGTTTATATTGGTGCAACTCCTTAAATCAAGAGTCAACAGAGTTGTGCAAGGCTATGCCAAGGGCCATCCTTGGCTGTAGCACCTGATAGAAATACCTGTTGGCCTTGTGTGCATGCCAGGTGAGATCTCCAACCCTGGTGTCCTATAGAGGATAGCAGATTCTTTTCTTACACATACCCCATACATTTCCACCATCTGTCATGAAACTGCACTGCAGGACTCACATTAAACTATATATTCTAGGAGATTATTACTTTTTGCTAGCTATCCTTCTGCTGGCAAGAAGGGAAAGTGAATGAGTTATCAGACCTTTACAACTGCCAACATGTGACTTTCTTTAACTGCATGTTATTTTAGCTTTTCACCATTTTTGCTCTGGAAGCACAAGGAATAGACTGAGATCCAGTCTGGACAGAGCTATGCTTCTAATTTTGCTTGCATCACTGACTCACATGCAATGCAGCTGTGAAAGTGCTTTCTTCTTGCACAAGAGTGCTAGCAGGTGGAGCTACACAGGACTACCTTGTGGTCAGCTTCTGCTTGAGTATATGGGGAGTATAAATGTTAAAATCTGCCCATGGACATGCCAAAAAGATGATCCCACTGTTACTGCAGTGTTCTCGTGTCCCCCATGGACACTTCTGTAGTGTGGGCAGCACTAGTGAAGGTTTACTGGCAAGATTGTTCCTGCTGCCTGACATTGAATCGATTGCTTTTCAGGGCTCCCTTGGCTAAACTGACCTAACTCAATGAGTTAGAAATAATTTATGGTGACTTTCTGGAGCAAGCTGGTGTTTCTGACAGAGAAGAAAGTTGCTTGCTGGCCTGTGGATCTCCATTTGTGTCTGCATTCATGTTTTGCTTTTAGTTGAAGAACCTGTTGTAATGCAGGAGTTACAAGCTGCAGCCCTGCAGCCTCTTATGTGCATGTTTGGTCTTGAGCCTGTGAATGTCATTTTGAATCCCTGTCCTCTTACTTCTTTGAACCATAGGGCATGCAGTGACTAAAAGAGATGACTGGTGCATATCCATTTGATCAGCTAGTTTCTCCTTCAGCCCCCTTAGTTTTTCCAAGTCAGCAGGTTCTGAGGTGAGCAGCTCCTGTGCCAACATAATCCACAGGAAGGGACAGGCAACTCAAAAGGTCCACAAGGATGTGGTGAATTTATACAGGGAGAAAATTAGAAGGGACAAAGCCTAACCAGAGCATGATCTGGCTACTTTGCTGGTGTAAAAGACATTTTAAATGTTTTTATAAATATGTCAACAACAAAAGGAAGACTAAGGAGAACCTCCATCCTTTTCTGGATGTGGGAGGTAACATAGTAACAAAGGATGGGTACCTTGAGAACAACTAATATTCCCAGCTCCCTTGGCTAAGCTAACCTAACTCAAACAGGTATGAAGCTGGTGAAGGGCCTAGAGCACAAGACTGAAGAGAGGGTGAGGGAAATGGGGTTGTTTAGTCTGAAGAAAAGGAGACTGAGGGGAGACTTTTCTGCTCTCCACAACGGCCTGAAAGGAGGTTGTAGTGAGGTGATGTTGGTCTCTTGTCCCAAGGAACAAGTGATAGAACAAGAGGAAATGGCCTTAGATTGTGCCAGGAGAGGTTTGGATTGGATAGTAAGAAACATTCTTCACCAAAAGGGTTGTCAGGCACTGGAACAGGCCGCTCAGGGCAGTGGTTGAGACACCACCCCCGGAGGTATTTCAGAGCTGTGTAGATGTGGTGCTTGGGGATGTGGTTTAGTGGTGGACTTTGCAGTGCTGGGCTAAAGGTTGGACTTGATGACCTCAAAGGTCTTTTCCAACCAAAAATAATTCTATGATTCTATATAAGCATCCCCTTGACTGACTTTCCATACAGCATCACAGATCAGGTTTGTCAGAGGACAGATCAGAGATGTACAAGGCACAGGACCTAACTTGTCAAGCTGCTCTTAAATGTTGGGGGTTTTTGTTTTTGTTTTAATTGCTTTAATCTCCTCCACTTTCATTTCCAGGCACATTCAAAGTGGTTTGCAGGACTTTTGATCACTTTGCTGGTGGAATGAAACACCTCTACGAGGTCAGCAGCTGCCGTAACAGCACCCGAGCCCAGCAGCAGCACGGAGCCATGAGGACCTACTACATTGCAGCAGAGGAGGTGGAGTGGGACTATGCTTCAAACAAGAGTTCTTCACCAAATATTTACAACATCAGCAGCTATGAGGAAAGGTACCCGAAGCAAAAAATGCTTGTGGGCATGGGGCATACTCATAGTGGAGGGGAAACTTGAAGCACCCTTTCTTGAAGCCAGACTTGTACTTTTTAGGAGGCACTTTTTGCCAAACAAAATAACAGAATATGTATGTATGAAGTGACAACCCAGCCTCTCAAATGAGACTATTTCATAGGCAGCATTTTAAAATGTTTTCATCTCAGAGTGTTGTAATGTTGTTGAACCCAAGAAGGCTTCCATGTCCCTAAATCCATGTGTTTGTTCCAGACCTGGGTCAATCCTATAGTGATGCCTCCCAAACCCCTCCTTTCCCTTCCTCACTCTCCCCAATCTCTCCATCCCAATGCTCTGGTTTTCCTAGAGAAGAAACCCAAGGACCTATCCCAGATGACAGCCCCTGCAAGCAGTGCAGATACATCAGGGAGGTGCTGAGCCTGCTTCACTGCAGGCTGGTAGCCCCTGGCTCCCCTGGAAAAGTCAGAACACAGTAACCACTACAGGTGCATCATGTCTACACTGCACTGTGCTAAGGAACACATTTTTATAAAAATAAAGAAGACACATGTTCCGAATTGTATTGCATGGGGAGTGGGGGTGTGTCTCTGATACCACTTAGCAGAACAAGGAACATATTTTGAAAACAAACCTTAGAAAAGTTGCTAGGAAACCACCCTATAACAAGGAAGAGTATGGAAGAATCGGTAGACAATACACCTGAAGACTCACAGGTGATTAAGTGTGTTCAAAGAAAATAACAACTCCTTTATTGTCAGAGGCTGCATCGCACACACACAATATTACTACCGTAAGCAGCGTCCCTGGGGCAAGTTTTGCTTTTATTTAGCATGTTGTGAGCCAACCCTGCAACTGCCCTGCCAAGGGCACCTTGGAGATGAGCGGCCAGGAGGCAGAGCTGCTCTCAGGAGAGGGTGAAGGTTCTCCTCCTCGGCTGGTGCTGAGTGTCCTCTGCTGGCCAGGCAGCCCACAGGAGCGGCCACAACAAGCCATGGGTGGCTGTGCAAACCTGGAGGGCACCAAATAGCATCCTCTGCCAAGTGCAGGAGGGAAAATACTTCTCTCACCTTATCTTCATGCTAGGAAAGCATCCAGCCCTGTGCAGCAGCAGGAGGGCAGGGTAAAGCAGCACCCCCTTATCTTAGACGATGTCTTTTGTTTTTGTAAAAGGCTTCGGTTATCACCTGCCTGGGGCTGAGCAGCTGCCAGGTGGGTGAAAGCAGCCATCGTGGTAAGAGGATTCAGGTTTGCAGGGACAGGCAGTATCTTTTGCTGGAGCAGAGGACACAGCTGGAGAGAGCTGCCAAACTCACTCTTAGCTTGAACTTCATCTCCACTCTGACAGGTTTGGTCAAGGATTTGTGTTCTGAAAGGCTTGGGGTGAGTGTGATACCAGCTCAGATTTACCTGCTTGAAGAGGCTGTGCATTAGTGGGCATTATTATTTGCTGTTTAAAATCTCTTGCAGCACCCAAGGCTTCAAACCCATCAGCACACTGGACCAAGCCACACATTCTTATCACATTTATTGTAAATAGCACAACAGTTACCGGCTTTTGGATATGTAAGGTTTAGGGCTTCTGACGTTTGCCTTTTGATTTTGCAGCTATGGGCATATTTTCCTGAGCCAAGAGGAAGATCTGATTGGTTCAAAATACAAGAAGGTGGTTTACAGGGAGTATACAAGTGGCGACTTCTCACAGCACAAAGTGAGGACAGAAGAGGAGGAACACCTGGAACTCCTGGGCATGTATCTCTCAGGCCTGGCAGACCCAGCTTGATAATTGGGAGAATTGTTGTTTGCTGTTTGTTTTTTGTTTTTGTTTTTGTTTTTTTTAAAAAGAGGTTTTCCACATTTGTTAACATGGAAAACAAGGAACACTGATGCCTGTTCCAGACTATCAGTGATTTTACACCCAATTTGTATAATTACTGAATGCAAACATGCTTTCCAAAATAAACAATCAATTCTCAAACACAAATAAGGAGTTTCCCAAGCAGTTCTAATAGGGCTGATTCCAAAATGGCAATTCCAGGATTAACCTTATCGTAAGAGCATGTAATGTGGGGGAGGCTCTTGTACGGAGATTAATTTAATGTTAAGGGGCTGGATTTGTACTTGAAATTGGGCAAGACAAAATTGTGTATGTCATAAAATAAACAACAGCTCACAATTTTTATGGAGTGAAAGGGGGTTGTTTGTTTTGGTTTTTTGTTTGTTTTTTTCTTTGGTTTTGTGTTTTGTTGGTTTGTGGTCTTTTTTTAAAAAAAAAGCTGTTACAAGCTGAACAAATAGAATTTTGAAATACATAAAAACCATCCATGAGCGTTTTCCTTAAAAACAAGCAGTTCAAAGACCTGTCTTCAGAGCGAACAATTCTTCCCATGGACCAAAAAGAAAAAGGATTATTTTTATGTATATGGAACTTTTCAAAACCCCAGATAACAAACTGATTTTGACAGCTTTGCTGAAAGAATAGAAAAGCCTGAGGGTTTTGGGAAAGACCTTGGCTCCCCTCCTAGGCCAAACTATTGAAAGTTTGTTAAATTCAGGATAGCAACATTAACAGCTGGCATTTTCTGTTTTAATTTAGGGCCATTACTCCACGCTGAGGTTGGTGACTCTGTACTGATTGTATTTAAGAACAAAGCCAGCAGGCCTTACTCCATAAGTGCACATGGAATAGAAGAAGTGGGTTGTGAAGAACAACCCGAGACACCAATTACTCTCCCAGGTAAGACTCTTCTTTTTTTTTTTTTTTTCCTTTTAAATATATAGGCTATATAAAAAAGCATTTAAACACATGAATGCTAATCCCTCTTTCAAGCTTACGCTTGTTCTTCCAGGCATAAGATGCTCAATGTTTATTCAGATATGATTCTATGTTGTTATCCATGTAGGTTCTTGATTGAGTGAGCATGTTTGGGCAGAGAATGAGCCTTTGCTCCTGTCAGCGGTAGAAACAGGAATGTAATGTCTCTGGACAAGAAAGCAGAAGCAGGCCTATAATCATGGCAAGTGAAGTGTAAGCCAGTGCTGAATTTGCTCCAGACTGAAACTCTTAACTGAACACCTTAAACCTGAGAAACTCATTGATAGAGTTGTAGTTGGCAGTGTTAACTCTGCCCCTCTCCTAATCTACATAGAATTGGCATTTGCCTTCAGAGCTGATGCATAAGGTGCAAAATGTCACTGCCACATGATTGCAAAGTCTTTGAAGAGGTGTTCCAAATATGCCTCAGTTTCTAGTGTGGAAAATAGTTCTTACAACATTGACATTTCTCATCTAGAGAAATACCTGTTAAAATTTTTGTACTTCAATTTTTAGCTTGGGTTTTCTATTCTAGTTGATAGTCAAACTCAAACCCAGGCATTATAGTAAATAAAAAATGTACTCACCTTTTCTTTCTATCACCCATGCAATATTTTTCGTGGTGTTTATGAGCTTCTCTGTGCAGCTAAATGAAAATAAGTTGTTAGGCAGTAAACCTTTGAAGCTGAAATCTCTTTCCTGTAGGCAACTGCAATGCTACACCACAATCACACACAAATTCAGGCCAAACGTGAGCCAGGGTCTGCCTTGCTGGAGTTTGATGACCTGTGATTGACACATGGAGGGGATGGGGCGAAGGAAACAAACAAAAAAAGAGCGGATTTGCATTATTGCCTTGTTTTGTTATGATCTCCACGATCTTATTGGTGCTGTTTTGTTGACAGTCGAGGTGTAACACTGGGAACACTACTGCCATGTCTCCTGTGTCCACATGGGAGCAGGCTTGGGATGAGTTAAAGAGGGAAGGTGCCTGGGTTTGACAGTAAGCCTGAGTAAAAATCTCTTCTGCGAGATGTAAAGTCAGACTTTTCCTTAGGAATTTGGAAGCAGAATTTAATAGGGTAAACAAGACCCTGAAAAAAAAAAACAGTTTCTGGGTGCTTCAGTCCCCACCAACACCATCTCGAAATCCTTGCTGTCTTCCTAGGCCAGGTTGGACTGCTCCCTCCACACTTGCCAGAGCCCATCTGCTTGTACTAAACCCTGAACCAGTCATCAGTGAGATTTATGTCCTGCCCAATTGTGCTCCTGAGGGCACTTCCAGCTCCTAAGGAGCCTTGGGTGGCATGGTAAAGAGATGCAGAAAGCAGATCCATAGCAGCCTAAGCCAAAACAGCTCTCAGTTGCCACAGTTTGTCCTCTCCCTGTCCATTTCAGCCTTTACCCAGCAGGTAAAAGGAAGAAAATACCCATTTTCCTCTTGTTTAGCAGTTTTTTCCATGGTAATGCTTTATTTACACTTCAAAGATAAGCTTTTTATGCCATCAGAACTGTCTCAGGCTTTAAGTAGAACGGAGATTTTTTTCCATCTGCAGCCTTTTTCCATCCACAGCCTCCAAATGTCCTGAAGTGGTGAGTAAAAAGCAAGAAAGTAGTGAAATACCATAGTCAGGCTCTCTTCTTACATCACACCCTCTGAAAAGAAGTGATGACATGTAGGTTAGCTACAGGTGGATAACAAGCTCTTCCCTGGGGTATGTCTTCATGGCATTAATGCCTTTGAGACTGAGAGGTTTCTTATTCATGTTTTCTGTCCTACTCGTATAGTGTTGTGACTTGAAAGCCATTCTGATCTCCACTGAAGTGCATGAACCCATGCTGTAAAGGACAGGAGGTGCATGTCCCATAAGATGAAGTTATATTTCAGCATTTACCTGAGACTCATCTCATACAGTTTGATATTTGAGAGCCATTTTTTTTTTTTTTTTTTTTTTTTTTGTAGCTATTGCCATCCAATAAAACCCACTATTGCATCCATCAAAATGATGTAGTGGCTCAGTGACACAAAACTAGGCTCAGTCATTTCACAGCCACTTCAGCTTGAAAATTCTTTGCCCTGATGCTGGCAGCTGTTGAGTTGTGGCTGTACCAAGACCATGGCTAAGAGTTCTGTGATTTCCTTGTTTAACCCTGACTTCTAGTGTGTCCCCAGCTGTTCTGGGCTTCTGTCACCCTGGAAGACTTTTGGGACAGAGACTGCCTGGTTCAACATTTCTCCACCAATTAGAAGAGAAAGGTGTTGACTACATCTGAGAATGATAGAATTGTTTGGGTTGGAAAAGGCTTTTAAGATCAAGTCCAACTGTTAACCCACCACTAGGCCCACCTCTAAACCATGTCTGTAAGCACCACATCTACACATCTCTCAAATACCTCCCAGGGTGGTGACTCAACCACTTCCCTGGGCAGCCTGTTCCAGTGCCTGACAACCCTTTTGGTGAAGAAATTTTTCCTAATATCCAACCTAAACCTCCCCTGGCCCAACTTGAGGCCTTTTCCTCTTGTCCTATCACTTGTTACTTGGGAGAAGAGACCAATCCCCAACTTTCTACAACCTCCTTTTAGGTAGTTGTGGAGGTCTCCTACCCTTCCCTGCAGTGCCAGCAAAAAAAAAAAAAAAAGGGAAAAACAAAGCTGGAAAACACAGGACACAGTTCATCTGACCATAGGTGTGCTTGTGTTCAGTGTAGAGAACTGGTCCTCACCCAAATAGATTATTTCCCCATCGGATTCTGGTGGGGTTTTTTTGGGTTTTGTGTTTTTGGTTGTTTTTTGTTTGGTTGTTTTTGTTTTTTAATCAAGGTTCAGGGAATCTCTGATCAGGGAGGATGTAACAGAGGTGATAGCTTTTGGGAAGGGATAGGGGTTCTCCAGTAATTGCTGGGGAGCAGGGGCTTAGCTAGAAGAGGGAAGGAAGCCCTTGTCCTGCCAGTCAGCCAGATATTCGGCTCTCTTCTCCTGGTCCAGAGCTGATACACAGCTGCAGCACCCTCTGCAAATTCCCAGAGCCAACTTGCACATCTCTGTCCTTTTCAGCTGAGGAAACCCGTGAAATATTTTCTGGAACTTGGGTCCTGATGCTTTCAACTGACCTTAAGCATTGTCATCCAAGATGATCGGTCTGACACAAGTTTTGCCCCCAAAGATGAAATGTCCTATGTCCAAACTCTCCTCTGGAGGGTGCCACTGCTGCCAGCATCATTTGCTGATCACCTTTCCTGGGGGATTTCTGCCCTCCTTTACATCACTGGAACATTTGAGAACTCCCAGAAGGCAGAATCACATCCATATGCCATTGCTGCATTCTTTCACAGACAGCTTTGATGCAGATCATTTTTTTGAAGAGGAGGGCAGCAGATCTCAGTTACATACTATTCAAAGCCTCTAATTCCCAGCTGCTCTTGGTAAAATTGTTTTCTCTATTTCAGGGGAAATTAACACCTACAGGTGGAACGTTCCAGAACGATCTGGCCCTGGTAAAACAGACCCAAACTGTATCACTTGGGTTTATTATTCAACAGTGAATTTTGTGAAGGTAACCAAGAAAAGGTCATTAAAGATGACACTTCTCTGGATAAAGTATCCTGCCTGTGTAATGTTTCTAAAAGGGTCCTGCTTCTCATTTCTTAAAAAAACACAGACATTTACAATTTACAGAGCTGGATGCTTTGTCATCTTGGGTAACAGATGCACATGCCAGGGTAACAGAATCTACTGAAATACCCAGGGGTATACTATGGTAATATGATTCCTTCCTTAAAGAATAGTTAGAGGGGTATGGGGTGAAAGCAAAACCTTGCTTTGGTACATTAACACAGGGACATGTAGTGAAAGATCTCTCTCATCAGATGGTCATGGGTTTTTTCTTATCTGATGTGAAAATGGAATTTCATCTTTATTTAATCTGAGTTAATCTGTATCTATTTCACAATTCAATGAACAACAAAATTTGTAACGCATATATTTATTTTATTTCAGGACACATACAGTGGTCTGATTGGGCCCCTGGTGGTTTGCAGAAAAGGAGTTCTAGATGAAAGAGGCCTAAGGAAAGACATTGATCGTGAATTTACCCTTTTGTTTATGGTGTTCGACGAAAATAAATCCTGGTATCTGAAAGAAAATATTGAAACATACCTTCATAAGAATCCTGATGATTTTAATTCCACTAAGAACTTTGTAGAAGGCAACTGCATGCATGGTATGTAGGACTCAGTGGCAGCAGCCAAGAGGACAGAGGTTTATTTTTCACAGCCCTATTAGGAAGACATTGAACTTAGCCTCAGTTACCCAACCACAGGACACTTCATCAGCTGCAGCTCTGGAAGCAAAACGATTTTATGAGACCCAGCCAAGATACTTTTCTAACGAGATAGTTTAATCTAATACTCATGGGAAGAGGCTGCTCTGCTGGACTTTCCTTGCCATTTGGGAGCTGCATTCCTTGTGGGCTAGTTTAGTAGGAGAGTAAGGATGACATTTTAAAACCATGGCTGTAGTAGCAGCCAGCCCAGGAGCCAGGCAGGACAGACACAACAGGGGCAGGAACAGCCCTGGCAAAGCAAACTTCTCTTTCTAAGGCTGGTACCCATTTTCTCTTTTTCCATGTGGTGTCTCAGCATAAATCCTTTGTGTTCAGCAGTTTGATCTCAACCAGGAAAAAAACCATACCTGATGCTTTTCAAGACAGAACAAATGGTTGCTTCTGTGCAGTTAGATGATTTGGAAACTGAGACAAAAATGTGAATGTCTCCCTGCAGCAGCAGTGGAGATTATGGAGAGCCCTTTCTCAGGACACATGTGCCTGTCCCCTCTCTGCTTGGGCACCTGGTCACCCTGGAGAGAAAGAGCAATGGGTGCCTGAAGTGCAGGTTACCATCACCTGTACCATAGCTTAATACCATAGTTATTAATCAGTCCTTTTTTTGTCATTATTCCAGCAATCAATGGGAAGATTTATAACACTCTCCTTGGTCTAACGATGAATGAAGGTGACAGGACAAACTGGTATTTGATAGGAATGGGTGATGAAGTGGATGTGCATACAGTCCACTTCCATGCACAGACCTTCATCTTTAAGGTTGGTAAATTTAAAGTAAAAACTTTATAGTGTGATGGGAAATTTCTGCAAAGAAGTCCAGGTTTTGGCCTGGTTTTCCAACTTGGGCACAGAGCCCTGGGCTGACGCTTTGATCAGTAGGAGTTTTTCACCTGAAGGAAACACAAAATGAATGAGAACTTTGCAAAGCTTCTACCAGTCTGAAGCCGGTTTGAAACATGAATAAATATCATTGTTAGAGGACATGATTAGGTGGGTAAAAGATATATATTTAGCCATGAGTGTAAAGGAAGATACAGGAAGGAAATCAGTGAGAGTTATACCTGCTTATGGTGCTGTTTTATGTGGTGACAGCTTGACACTGGCAATACTATTCATGTTTCAAAGAAACTCCTATGCTCAGTCAGCACTTGAAATCCTTAGGAGGGGTCTCCTGTTGTTAATTAATTAATTGAGGGATGTCCACAGACCTCAGTTTCCTTGTGTGAAGCACACTAGAAACATATAACAAGAAGTATTTCTTCTGTCTTGAGGACTTGCAAGTCTAACTGGAATATTTCAGTGCCCATGGAGAGTATTTGAGGCTAGACTCTTACAATGCTGATTTTGCCTTGCCACAGACAGATAAGGACCACAGAGGAGATGTGTATGACCTTTTTCCCGGGACTTTCCAGACGGTTGAACTTGTAGCAGAAAACCCTGGAACGTGGCTTGTGCACTGCCACGTAGCTGATCACATCCATGCTGGCATGGAGACGACCTACACCATCAATAAATCAGGTGCAGTATCAGAAACCTGTCCTAGGACTCAGAGGTGGTACCACAGCAGATGAGGTGGAAGGCAGGGAAGAAAGGACCAGAGCTAACATCACTGCTACACCCTGCACACTGCTGGGAAGCACCTGTAAACTACTGCTGTGGCCAGTTGGCATCACCTAGGGACAGGACAAGGACCCCTAATGACATGGCAAAGGCAGCAATCTTAGCTGCACTCCACAACTTAAAACAGCTGGTGCTTCACAAGAGCCCCTCTAAGACAGTGGCAGGCAGAGCAGAAAACAACTGCAAGGCTATTTTTTAGCCTTGCTGCCCCATGATGTGCGGGAGGGTCTGCTGGCCTGGTGCTGTGCCTCCCTGGAATCACTGCCCCCTCATGGGTCCTGCAAAGGCAGGAAGACCGGCTGAGGTAGATAAAAGATGCTCCAGGAAATTATTGTCCATCGTTCTGAAAACCAGCTGATCTTTTGACTGAGAAAAGCTGGTAATTTTTTTGAGTGTTGCTGGTCCGTTCCACCTCTGGTGAGCAAAGTCAGAAGTGCCTGGGGGAGCATCTCCACATCACAACATTTCACTTAAAATCTGGGTTCAGCATCTTCTGCCTGGACCCCTGCTGTGTTTGCTACACTTGTCTGCAGGGGCTACAATAGCACCAGCAGGCACACCTTGTACCTGTAACCCTGTAGCAGCAGGATGATAAAATTAATGACAAACGTAGCCAAAATACTCCTTCCTTGGACAGGGTGAATTAATTTTATAACACATATTCATTCAGACATTAAATTTCAATGAACAAGTAAATACAGAAGTGAATCAGTGAATCACTGAATGGTTTAGGTTGGAAGGAATCTTAAAAGTTCATCTAGTTCTAACACCCTGCATGGGCAGGGACACCTTCCACTAGACCAAGTTGCTGCAAGCACCATCCAACCTGGCCTTGAACCCTTCCAGGGATGGGGCATCCACAAGTTCCTGGGACAACCTATTCCAGTGTCTCACAACCCTCATAGTAAAGAATTTCTTCCTAATACACAATCTAAATTGACCCTCTTTCACTTTAAAACCTTTACCCCCCATCCTATCACTGCAGTAACAGAGATGGCAACAGAGTAGGAGCTGTTGCCCATGGAGCTGCCCAGAGCAATAGCCATACTGATCTCATCAGGATTTCAGTTCAGATCAGTGAGGTAGAAGGAGTTAAGCAAAATCAGGGCTACTTTTCCAGATGACAAAGTAGTTTTTATTAAGACTTTCAACTCAATTATGCTTTTTCTCTCTCTGCACAGAGCGGAAAGCTCCTTCTGAAGGAGGACTCACAACTGGAGCATATGATGCAACTACTGCCAAAAATAAGACCACTGCACAGGGTAAGGAAGTTTTAAAATGTCATTTTAAATTCTTCAGATTTATGTGTGACTTTCTAATTAACTACTTTTCTTTTAACAGACTATGACAGCAAAGGGGTCAATTTTTTTGGCAGAACTTTGAGTTCTGGAGAAGCCAGCCTGATACTCGCAGCCACTTTTTTCATTGGACTTGTTCTGCTGACATCAGTGTCAGCCTTCTTCTGCCTTGTGACCCGTCAAGGAAGCAGGATCCCTTATAAAGCTCTGCATGACAAACGTGCACTTCTAACAGACCCCTTGTAAATCCCCGCTTTTAGCATCCTTCACAGAGCTGTACTGGATTTCATGACATGCTGCTAAGAAAACTGGAGCAAGATGTATGCTGATAGTCCTACCCTGTAGCCAGAGCTCACAAGAGTGAACATGAGCTGTAGGGATTGGCTCCAAGAGCCACCAACCACCCATGAGTGTTTCCACTCCTCCAGAATTCCATTGAACTTTGCCCAAGATCAGACTTAGTGGCCAAGCAGAGCAACACACCTCTCAGCAACCATACTGGCTGCAAAGGATTTATCCATGGGAGTAAGGAGAGGGCAGCATGGCATCTGTGTGCTCTGTGCAGAAAGACGGGGTTCATGCCAGGGAATAAACACCACCAGGGACTGTTTTAAGCATGCCAGCTTGTGAAGGAGGAAGTGTTCTTATGGAAGCCTCTACAGTTTCCTAAAGTCTAGCTCAATGAATTGATCAACCTTGAAGTGATTTTCTTGTCCACCTCCCCCTAGCCCCCCATAACATGAGGAAAGTGAACTAGGGACAGATTTTTAAAGGCATTTAGGGACCTATGAATGTATTTTAGCACCTGGTAGAGTTCAGCAGACCTCCTGCTACTAGTTTCCAACCGCTTTGGTTAATCCCTTAAAAAATCTAGCCCTGACCAATCTGTGAGAAAGTTAGTTGACTTTTGTTATTTTTGCTCATTGTGATCCTGATTATGATCCTTTTTTTTTTTTGCACCAAGTAGCACCTCACTCCCTACCTATCCTGAAGCCATCAGGAGGCTGATCTCTGTGCTCTGCAAGGAAGACAGGCAGAATCAGGCTATGTCTAGTGATAGTTGAAACTTAATAGCTCATTTTTAGTTAGATAGTGCTCACTCTTGCCTGCTCGTGTCAGATACAGCTCTTGCAGAGAAACTCCAGAACAAACATCTGTGAAACTGTTTATCCAAATTTGATTTTGAATGTAAATTGAAGTTACTGTTGATTTTGGGTTGGTTTGTTTTCTGTTTTTTTGGGTTTGTTTTTTTTTGTATTGTTTCTTCTTTTCTTTTCACTTCTGTACTTTGCTGTATGTTCAAGTGTAGGAAACTTTACTGCCCATCACTCCTAATGTAGATTAATAGTGTTCTGAATTGATGTTCTCTTAATCAATATGTTGAAATTTCTTGCATGTTTCTCAGTTATTTCTTGATTCTTTGTTTTCTCCAGTCATGTAAAAGCATACACCTAATGTAGAACTGCAGGCCTGAGCCCAAATACAAGTTACATCATTGCAATAAACACTTCCAGACTCCTCCTCTAAATCTTCCCTCTGAGCTGACAAAACCAAATACTCTAAGCCCTTTCATTTTTCTGTTTTGTAAACATTAAAATTGAGATCTCATGTTCTGTTCAAAAAACAGTGTCTGCCCGTGCAGAACATCAGCTCTCTGTCTACTTACAAAATTAAAGCCTTTCACCTAAACATACAATGTTAATAAAGGAAATTATTTGGTACTTTAATTTTAGAGTAACCAACGTGTCTGACTTCTTAGAAACAGAATCTGAAATTTATTTTGACCATAGAAACTAGCTGGCCAAAGTGAATACAACAATAATAAAAAGTTGGCTATTTGTATGAACCTTCTGCACAGTTCATTTCATCCCACATGCTTCTCAACTGGATGGCAGCTGTGAAAACGAGACCAAGGCCCCCAAGGGTCCTCAGGGCCTCAGAATGTCACTGCTGCTTGCCCAGGTGACACAACCTGCCACAGAGAGTGTACAGCATCATCACAGGAAGGGTAAAGCACAGACTTTAACACCACCTGCCTGGCATAGGCAGCCCTGTGGCCAGATGCCCTGACACCTGTGTCAAGGGACAGCATCTGTGTTGGGCTGAAGGACCAGCAGGAACAGGGAGCGAAGCAACAAAATGAACAAAGGAAGAAAACAAACAAATCACCAAGCTGGGTGTGTTCTCCAGGGAGTGCTACAGGCCCTCAAGTATGACAAACCTAGATTAAAAACTTGGGTTGTAAGTTGGTACCTGCCTAGGCACCAAAAGCTCAAAAGCTGACAAAATGCAGGATCCACTTTCCAAAACTTCCCAGAGGAACCAGCAGCTCTGACAGCCACACAGTGTGAGCTGGTAGAAATGGTTCTAAGAATAAAACAAACAACCAAGCAAGAAAAGCAGCCAAAGGAACAAAACAGATAATGGAAGAACTAATTTTTTGATGGTTGGACTAGGTGATCTCAGAGGTCTTTCCCAACTGTGATGATTCTGTGATTTTTATTTTTTAATTTTTTTCTTATAGAAAATTGTGCCTCAGTGAGGTTTTCAAAGATTTGTCATGTAGGTAAGAGACCTGGATGAATGTAGTCTGCCCACATGTCCATAAGGCAATTGCGAAGATCCTTAGTTAAAGCTTCTTATGGAAATTAAATCACCATGGGATGAGAGGAAAGTCAGAAATAAGTGGTCAGATTTCACAGTGGAGGTCACTCCTGGGGTGCTGCAAGGACCCTTGCTCTTCACTGCTTCCTGGGACTGGTGTGAAAAAGGGTGACCAAGTTGAGTGACAATCTTAAGTACGTGTAGCATGAAAAATTTAGTGATAAAAAGGTGAAATTTCGTACTCATACATTTACAGTTGTACTCATGGAAAAAAAGCAGTCCTAGCCCTTTGTGCCTTATGGGCCCAAGCAACCCAGAAATGGGATCTTACTCGTAGTAGTTTAATGATAAGTACTTTTCAGCAGGCAGAAAAGCAACTGAATATTAGAAATGGGTAGGAATTAAGAACAGAGCAAACCAGAGAACAACCTAGTACCTTTACACGGCTGTCGGGGGCACCTGCAGCTTGAACACAGGGGAAGTCACGTCCTCCCAGCTCCATCCAGGAGAGGACACAGCAGCACAAGAACAGCTCAGAAAGAGCAGGAAAGGGAATCAGTGTTGTAGAGCAGCTTCTATCCGAGGTGTAATTTCCTTGGATTGGGGCTTGGAAAAATATAAAGGGCAATTGAAAGTAGATAGAATAGAGGTTTGATAAAGTGACTGCTGAGTGATGAAGGGAACATGAAGTAGAGGGGAGGTGGCCCTGTACAGGGTGGACAATCACCTTCTAACCTGGTCTGAGGGGGCTGAGAATGCTCAGAGCTCGCAGAGGCTCAGAAAGCAACTGGAAAAACAGAAGGGGGAAAACTACTGAAGGGCTATAAAGGTGAAGGCACCCACTGACTCCCGCAACAAGCGCCCTGAGATCCGGCAGCGGGACCGAACACGAGGCACCGGCGCGGGCTGCCCGGGGAGCTGCGGATGTTCCCTCGCTGCTCAAAGCGCTCGCAGGCACGGACCCCGCCGCGGTGCCCCCAGCCTCACCCCGGCACAGCCCCCCAGGCACAGCC
>NW_009951789.1:76917-123670 GCF_000747805.2 Chaetura pelagica | reverse complement strand
CCCGTCCCGCTGCCCGTCCCGCCGCCGGGGTCCGCGCCCGGGAAAGGGGCTCCGGGGGGCTCCGGTGGGGGCTGCGGCCGCACCCCTGCCCCTCGGGTGGGAGGTGGGCAGTGCCGGCCTCTCCAGAGCTCTCCCCTGCTCCGCGGTGCTGCTGAAGCTGCTCCAGCTCGGCTGCTCGGGAGGTGACGCTGTGCTTTGCAGAAGGGCCGGGTTTCCTTCGCTGTCTTGTTTTGGTTTTTCCCTCCCGTCCCCGTGTCACAGAAGTGGTGGTGCAGCAGCCCTGTAGCCAGCCCTTCTCAGCCTCTGAAACGACGAGGAGGCTTTTAAATCCAAATGACACGGGCTTGTAACTTGGGGGCTCACTTATAAAATCTCTTTGCTGGTAAAAATTGTTTCGTGTTTAAAAGCACTATATGAATGCAGATTTTGGAGATGGATAAGCAGTAGTGTCTGTTCTGAGACACGGGAGTCACAAGACTTCCATCCCTTCAGAAACAATTCAGTTTACTGTGTGTACCTGTGTGATGGCATTTGATGCCCTCTGTCTGAGATGCATCAGCTACAGGTTTGAGTCGAGTGAATGTCAAGAGACTGAAAGCTGGAATGGGACTGTAAATGGGTGGTGAATCTGTGCAAAAGCACAATGAATTGCATTAATCAGATACCAGGCTGCTTAAGAGATAAGATGCCCCAGATTGCTGCATTTACACCTATTCCAGTAGGTGTGGGTTTGGCCCAAAGACCTGTGGCCTGCAATAACAGTGTGGAGGAGTCAAGGACAGCCAGGAGGGGAATGCCAAGACCAGGTCAGAGTCCTGTGGGAGCTCCCATCAGAGACTGGATGGATAGAGTGGTATTTCAGTGATCTAAGCTGCTGCCTTTAGTTTTAGATCTACTGCTTATATGTGCGTATTTATTCCTCTTAAAGCAATGAAAAAGAGGGCTTGCATTTCAATATACCACCTTGTATATATGGGTCCCTTAGTTCTTCCTTCTCCTCTAAAAGCACTGGATCCAGATTGAAGTGGTGCCTGGGTACCAAGGTCTCATTTTTATGAGCTCTTTAGAAGTATTTCTTTCAGGTTCCTTTTTTATGTAAAGCTCCAATGCACTGTTGAACCACAGAATTTGGTTAAGCATGCCATTCTTTTTGGATGAGTTTGCATCTTCACAAACCAAACATTAGGGCCTCAGTGTATGCTGTGGGTAACATATTTCAGTATTAAGCTAATTCAGATTCATCTGTGACTGCAGTAGATTCATAAAGCAAGAATTCAAATGTGTGCTACATCTTGGGCTTTATTTTGCTTGGAATCTTGAGCACCTGTTAGGAGAAAACATGGGGTTTAAAAGTGAGCTCTTCTATATGAAAAAGAGGAAAACGAGCAGTAAGCCAGGCCCCCAGCCTGAGTGAAACTGCACCACGTGGTTTCCATACTGAAAGTGATACTATATCAGCCACGCTGCTGTTAAGGCTGTTGCCTATTTCCCACACAGCCCTTGCAGCTTAGCAGTCTGGCTGCTTACAGGAGATCCCAAAGCTGCTTCCATAAAGGCTTTTTGAGGGATAGAGAAGGTCTTGGAGACTGGATATGCTCAGTTCTGTGAGCACTAGTGTTCAGTCAGCAATAAAATAGGAAGCAAGGATCGGTTTCAAACTTCCTGATGTGTTTTGAAAAAGCTCAGAAGTGCTTAACAGAGAAAATGGTAGGGCCCATTTTAGGTATCAAAAAGAGCAACTCAGAAGCTGTGAAAATGGTATGTGAGTCATAGCACGGAGATATCTTTGTCTTCAGGTAGAAAAAAATATGAACACCATTTCCACAAATGGATGCTCAGCTCCTATTTCTGTTGGGATAATTACATTCTTCCCACCTAAAATTCTCTTGGCACCTTGAGCTATCACCTTCACATCCTGCTCTGCCTTCCTGTTCCATTGCAATGTGGTGTCAGATACCTGTAATTTTCCTCCTACATGTGGTTGCTGTTAATTGTGCAAAGTTATTTAAGTGTTTACAGAGGCTACAGAGGTTTTCTGAAGCTGCCGAGTGACTTTTAGTTTTGATAGAAGTTTCAAGAAATGAATAAGAATCCAGTTGGATATCACAGAGTTTTCTCTGCCACAGGCACGGAAAGCCCCAGCTGCTGTGCTCATCCAGCAGGCACTGCCAAAACTTCTGGGGTTAGTGCCAGCGCTGCACTTCAGCTTTCCTCAGGGGCAGGAGGAGAACTTATCTGAATTGATTCTTGGTTATATTTTAGAAATCTGTGGTCAGCTGCAGGTTTGTGATGATTTTAAGCTGGTTCTGGTAGTGCTTGGCTGGGATTGAGCGGTTCCAGCCCTGGGAAGCTTTGCTGCCTGAAATCCCACACCTGTTATGTCTTACAGATAGACCTTGTTTTATACAATTTTATATAATTTTGTTTATTCTTACGGTTTTATACTGGGAACTTGGAGATAGACAAAACAATAAGATTGTGAGAATTGTGTTGTGTGTGCTTATATTTCATATGATCATAGGATGCCAGGTTGGAAGGGACCTCAAGGATCATCTGGTCCAACCTTTCTAGGTAATAATATAGTTTAAATGAGATGTCTCAGCACCCTTTCAAGCTGGGACTTAAAACTGTCCAGTGTGGGGGAATCCACCACTTCCCTTGGGAGTTTATTCCAATGTCTGACTGTTCTTATGGTGACAAAATTTTATTCTTGAGTCCAATTGGAATCTCCTCAGGAGTAACTTGCACGCATTACCCCTTGTCTTTTCCATGTGACTAGTTGTAAAAAGGGAGTCCTAATCTCCTTGGTAGCCACCCTTTCAGTACTGGAACAAGGTAATAAGGTCTCCCCTAAGCCTTCTCTTCTAAAGGCTGAACAAACCTAATTCTCTCAGCCTTTCCTCATATGGCAGGTCCTCCAGTTCTCTGATCATCCTTGTGGCCCTTCTCTGGACTTGATATTATTTCCTTTGATTATTTGACAGTTCTTAGGGTAAATATATTACAGATGATCAGGTAACAGAAGCCATATGAAAATAACTAAATCACACATCCCTCTTTAAAGACCAAAAAGTAATAAGAAAATAGGGGCACCCTCAGCAATGTATGAGCCACAAATTAATAGAATTTTATCTGTGTCATTTTTCCATGACCATGTTTTATAGGAGTAGCTTTAAGTCAGGACTGAGATTCCAGTTTTTAAACTACGTGTGCACATATTGTGAGATATGCTTTCTTACTGTAAACAACTTGGTGGAAAACACAGATGTATCTTACCAAGGCACTACTTGTAGCATGATACTGCAGCTCCAGTCAGGTACAGTCAGTTGAGCAGAGAGGAAATCGAAACAAGCTGCTGAACTTTGGCAGAGGCTCATTTCCAAGTTAGTTCTGGGAAAAATGTCAGTGGTTGGCTTGGGTTGCATCTGAAAGAAGAACAGATGTGAGAGCTGTCCATGAGACAGCAAATATTTTCATCTTCTGCTGGAGGAAGGTGGTTGGGAATTGCTCATATGTGCCTAAGCCTGGTGGCTGCTTGTCACCAAATGATGTTGTTTGACTCTGGCTTGTCAGTTGTGGCAGGATGCTGGGTTAGGAAGTGCCTGGACATGAACCAAGTCACAGCATTTGCAGGAATCTGTCAAAAATGAATATTTGCTGCACTGGAAAATTCTTATTTCCCTCTGATGCATCTTATTCTGGAAGATGCTCAAAGCTGGAAAGGTGAAACCTTGCCCTCTGCTCTACTTACCATCGAGTTGATGTCCCCAGTGGTGACAGTCCTTGCCACACTCAGTTTCCACCTAATTTCTGGGAATACTTTTTTCCCTGATTTGTGTGGCTGAGTTGCCATCCCCCCAGTTGGCTGCCTGTGGGATTTGAGGTGCTTTGGCCAGCAGAAAACAGAGAGTGAAGGCTGCTAGTGGTGAACTCTAGGTGCTGCATCCCCACAGCATCTGTTGGTGCCATGGGGGCAGCAATGCCCATCTGCTGCATCCCTTATTGCATGTACACCTTGTCTCTCTACATACAGATTGTGTTTCTCAAACAGCCATAAGAATCAAATGCTAGAAAGGAAAAAAACAAACAAACAAACCAACAGCACAGTTAAGAGACTAAATTACAACAAATATAAAAAGCCCTAAACAATAAATAGACCTAACTCTTGAATTAGGTTCCTTTCCTCTCCTGTTACCTCCTCACCAGCCTTTCCTGCTGCTGTCCCTCTTCCTTCACATTCACAAGTTGCTGGAGAGGGTTTTTGGGAAATAATCCTACCTGGTGACTTCCATAAAAGCTGGGGACTGAAGTTAAGTTGGGTGTAATTAGCCCAAAGGCTATTACTAGGGCAGCTGCTGGCTGAGAGCTTGAAAAAACAGCTCCAGGTGCTGCTGAAGCAGGTTGTCTGCTAATAGTTGGCATCTGCACATCTTGCATGCAGTTCAGGAGGATGCTTTGAAACCCAGGGTGTTAATGACAGGACTGAGCCAACCAGTGTGTGAGCAGCATCAGTCTGGAGCAACTGGACAAACTGTGAACTTCAAAGCATCTCTTGCTAGAGGTGCAGACCCTAGGGAGCAGCAGCGTGTACTGTGCTGCTTTTTGCCATCTAAGGAGTGCTCAGTAAACAGCAGAAATTACCAGCATCAGGAACAGGCTCTACTGGAGAGTCAGGACAAACTTGTGAAAACATTTTATTTAATGTCAAGTTTAAATTGTCTTTGGGTGAACAACTTCAGCTGCTGGTGAAGAGATTTTTTTCTGTGTCATTTGTACAGAGCCAGGTTTACATTGCCTATGGAAATGATGGTAGGCTGCTTTTGGTGCCAGAATTCATTGAAAAACATTATGGCCCTCTGCTGCTGTTGCCCAAGATCTGGGGTACCACCGGTGTTGGCAGTGGGGCCAGATGGTCATCATCATGGTTTTATCATAGAATCATAGAATGGTTAAAGTTGGAAGGGACTGTAAAGATCAAGTTCCAGCCTCCCTGCTTTGAGCAGGGACACCTCAGACTAGACCAGGCTGCACAAGCCTCATCCAGCCTGGCCTTGAACACCTCCAGGGAGAGAACATCAACACCCTCCCTGGGCAACCTATTCCAGCACCTTTCTACCCTCATGGTGAAGAATTTCTTCCTGATGTCTAACCTGAGGTAGTTGATGAGAAGCTTGACAAGAACCGCCAGTGTGAGCTGGAGCCCAGAGAGCATCTGCATCCTGGGCTGCATCACAAGAAGTGTGGCCAGCAGGGCCAGGGAGGGGATTCTGCCCCTCTACTCTGCTCTGGTGAGGCCACACCTGGAATACTGTGTACAGCTCTGGTGTCCTCAGCACTAGAAAGATATAGACCTGTTGGAAGGGTCCAGAGAAGGGCCACCAAGATGATCCAAGGCCTGGAGCAGCTCTACTATGAAGACAGGCTGAGAGAGTTGGGGCTGTTCAGCCTAGAGAAGAGAAGGCTCTGGGGAGACCTTATAGCACCTTCCAGTACCTGAAGGGGCTACAGGAAAGCTGGGGAGGGGCTTTTCACCAGAGACAGTAGTGATAGGACAAGGGGTAATGGTTTTAAACTGAAAGAGGGGAGATGGAGGTTAGATATGAGGAAGAAATTCTTCACCATGAGGGTAGAAAGGTGCTGGAATAGGTTACCCAGGGAGGTTGTTGATGTTCCCTCCCTGGAGGTGTTCAAGGCCAGGTTGGATGAGGCTTTGTGCAGCCTGGTCTAGTCTGAGGTGTCCCTGCTCATAGCAGGGAGGCTGGAACCTGATGATCTTTAAGGTCCCTTCCAACCTTAACCATTCTGTAATTCTTTGATTCTGTGGGAGTGTCTTTTCTGTTTCACTTGACTGGCCACTTTGATCCATGAGAAGCATCTGTAGATCTAATAAAATAATTCATTCTTGTCCACTCCTGGTACATGTGCATGCACCCACACAGAAGTTGCTTTTTCTTTGACCTGCATTAGGACATAATTTTTCATATTTTAAAGTATTTTTTAGTGTTGGGGTGGAGGATGTACATTGGATGGTGCCTGGCACTCTGTGCATTGTTTATGTGTGCCTTGATTTTCTTGTCTGTGGGTTTTTCTTTAGTGGCTGCTAAAGTGCATAGTTCTTGGTAGATAAAATCAGGTGTTTGGGTATCATGGCTAGTTAATTTTGCCTTGTGGAAAATTACAGTAGTAATTAAGGGCCAGTTTTTCATCCAACCATGCAAATCATTTTCAAGTGATTACAGTGTATTAGAAACCAAATCATTACTTACTGAAAGTTTAAACCTGTCAACTACAACCACCTGATCCTGGTTCAGAAAAAATAGTTCAGCATATGATTAACATTGATTCTTGGAAGTACTCTCTGTTGTAGTGTCTTAATTAGATGTTTAAGTCAGAAGAGGGGTGTTGAGCCACTGGGGAGGAAACCGGTCCAGCTTGCTGGGTTTGTGCCCTCTGGAAAGGGCTGCAGCCAGAAGAGGATGCTGAGCACTCTGCTTAAACCCCAGCAAAGCAGCTGGATGCCGAACAGGGACTTTTCTTCAGATTTGAGATTTCCCTTGGGATTCTGAGAGGTTTTTTTGTTGATTGGTTCCTTTTTGGGGTTTTTTTGGAAGGCATCTACAGGGCCATTAGAGTGTTAATTGCAGAAGTGGTGTCTATCTGCTCATTTAGCATCAGTAGCAAAATTTCCACCTCCTTTTGGGCAAAAGGAGCCAGAGTAGGCCCACTGCTTGCATTTTACCTCTACGAACTTCCAGCTGGTATTGGGACATCATCTTTTAGACACCTGATGACAGAGCCTTCCCAAATGACCTAGTAAGACCGAGGCAAAGCAGCTGAAAAGGTGTTACCAGGGGACAGGATCTCAACCTGTAGGCAGCCCCATGCTGGTTTTTACAGTGTTTGCACAGGAGATGCAGAGGAGCCAGTTGCAGAAGAAAAGTGTTCTCCTGGTGCAGACAGGGAGGAGGCAGCTGGGGCGGGTTGGCAGAGCACACCTGGAGATGCCCCAGCAGGGCGGGGTGGCAGCTCAGCCTTGCTGCTCGCTGGCTGTGCTGGCTCAGCCTGTGCTGAGCTCCATGCCTGCCAGTAATTCCTGCTCTCAACCACCAGACCCATCTGATAACCTCAGAGCACTTGTAAAAGTGACTATCATACATGGCTGCACACCTGTTGCTGCCTCAAATTTCTGCAGCTCTTTTGGGTGGTTTCTCTTTAGGGCAACCATAGTAAGTGGTGTTTTTTTATCCTCCTTTGTTTTCAAAAATACAAGTCAAATCCCCATCACACTCTCTCCAAAGTTGATTTAGTACCAGGGAATGATTTTTTAAAAAGCGTGTTGCCAAGTATAATGATAACTTGGCCAAAGAATGTTGTGGCAACTGCTTAACAAATGCAGATATTTATTATTCTTCATCCTTGCTGTATATTTTATCTCCCTGTTGTTGTATCTCCCTGTTGTCCCTGTGAAAAGCAGCTTGGCTGCTGCTTTTCTTTTTCCCTTTCTATTACTTGTGGGAGCAAAAGATGGGGAATGGCTTCATGTCACCAAGCCAACAGTCTGTTCCTTTAATATCAGAGGGCCATTAGCCTTTCATAAACTAACCCAGTTTGTGTATGTGTGCACAGTGGGTCTGTGGAAGGCATTTGGCCTTTTGCCTAATTTTTCCTTTAATAAAACTACACATTTTCTTTTTCACTTCCTCCTGAATAGCCCAACATAAAGTAAGTTATCTGTATAGATTTGTTGCTATTAGTCCTTTGGGAGAGAGAAGGAAGCTAAGAAAGGATGGAAAACTGTGACCATTTCCAAAGACATTTAGTAATCTGTGTTCTTTGTAGCTGATGCACAAAAACATCCTCTCCACTTAAGTCTTAACATTACCACTGTTAGTGCCAAGTTGTAATTTACATTAGCAAGTGTTTACAACCAAGACTGCAGTAAGTTAATTAAAAACCAGTGCAATAATGAGTGTCCCCAGCTTCTGCTTGATGTTCCTTGTGTTGAGCTTTGTCTGCTTGGCTCCCAAGTCAAGTTGCCAAAGGTTTTCAACATCCCTGCTGAAAGCTCAGGAATGAGAATAGCCATCTTGACTCTCTGCTGCACCACTGGCATCACTGTACCTGATCTGGGATGACATTATGCACATCACTCTTTGGAGAAGGAAGCTGGCTTCCCTTTTTCTCCCCAGTTTAAACACTCCATCATTTTCAGTGGTTTCCCACTCGTTAAGGAGACTGAACACATGGAATGTGTTTGCTGATACAGATACACAGACATGAATAGGACAGAGCATCTTTCTGAACTCCTATCGCTCACCCTTTGAAAGGGTCACTTGTTTGCTGCTTCACACTGGGCACAGCCAGCAGCAGGAGGCTTGTGAAGTGATGAGAGAAGAGCATAAATGCTCCTTATCCAGTGGAGAATAGACACTCCAATTGCCAGCCCTCTTTTTTTCTTGTTCTTTTTTTTTCTTCTTTCTTTTTTCTTTATCTCTCTTTTTTTTTTTTTTTCTTTCCTTTCTTTCTTTCTTCCCTTCCCTGCAGTATATTATCTTTTGAACTTCTATAGTTGATGGAAGTTCTCTGGAGAGCAGAGACTACTGAAGCTTTGGAAGAGTGCAAGTGCTTGTCTGGTGTCAACTTTGCTAAATCACGAGCCCTGGTCTGATAAACAGTCACTTGTTTCTCATAAGCAAAGCTTATGACACATCCTTATGATACTACAGCTTAGAAAGAATTATAATAGTGACTCATAAGGAAAGGCTTCTATTCATAATGCTTCTTGACTATGCTATGTTGTAAAAAAGCTGTACAAGTTGCAAGGCAAACAGTTGGCTTGTGTTACAAAGTATTTTTTTTTTTTCTTTTTTTTTTTTTTTTTTCTTTCTTTCTTTCTTTCTTCCCTTCCCTGCAGTATATTATCTTTTGAACTTCTATAGTTGATGGAAGTTCTCTGGAGAGCAGAGACTACTGAAGCTTTGGAAGAGTGCAAGTGCTTGTCTGGTGTCAACTTTGCTAAATCACGAGCCCTGGTCTGATAAACAGTCACTTGTTTCTCATAAGCAAAGCTTATGACACATCCTTATGATACTACAGCTTAGAAAGAATTATAATAGTGACTCATAAGGAAAGGCTTCTATTCATAATGCTTCTTGACTATGCTATGTTGTAAAAAAGCTGTACAAGTTGCAAGGCAAACAGTTGGCTTGTGTTACAAAGTAAGTTCTTATCTCTAAAAGCAAAACCAGCAAAAAGGCAGAAATGATACAATTTTGTACAAAATGCTTTTCCCTTCTACAGCCCACAGCAATTCCATTAGCACTAATGTTGATGAATGTATTAAGGAAAAAAAACAAAAGTAGTAATATTTCCTCCCTGTTAATCTTTTTGATATAGGTGTTGTGTTGGAGGTTGCTTTTGGGAGGGAAATTCATGGAAAAGCCAACTCCACTTTGGCAATCATTTGGTGGAACAGCTATCCTGTTTCAATATTTAGAAAAGCCTGCTGGAAACACATGGGGGTTTTTGTTTTCACTACCAAAGTTTCAGAGAGAAAAATCAAAACCCCTCATCCTGTTTTACTGTCTCTCATCCAAGGAGCCAGTGGTACTCCACGTCTTGTAACCGCTTTCACTCATTAAGAAACACTTTGGGAAGACTCAGCTGGTGCCTGTAGCTGGGCAGAGAAGAATTTGACCCAAAGACTGATGCTGGCTACATAGCTGCTCTTGTTTTAATTAGTGTCCTGATATTAATTTGAAGGTCCCAAGGAACTGGAAAGGTGCTAGGAATGAGGGGAAGATGGTGGTACAGCACCTCATTGAGCTGGCAAGGAGGGGTCTGGCACCCTCTTCAGGTGTCTGGGGACCATGATTGCTCTGCCAGAAGCTACATGAGGAAATCCTTGTTTTCACATGTGTAACTTGAACCCCTCAAAACTCATGTGCAGTCTCAGAGGCAGAAGAAGGGGCAGCACCCTGGACCAGACCTGGCTGAGCACTGTAAGGCTGCTGGGCTGGTGTTTGGGGTCTGGTTTCAATAAACATATATGCTGTGGGTTGTGCATCACCCAGTCCAGCAGCATGAAGGTGCCTGGTTGTAGCTGTCTCCTCAGGAAACCATCATTGCCTGCTGACATTTATATCTGCTTGTTTCCCCTTTGGCCAACCTGAGTCAAGTGCAAGTGTGACAGATCTTGGAGATCAGGTTGCCTCCAAAACTCAAGAAAATAGGCCTAAAAGACTGGTGCTTCTAGTGTGCTGTCTCTATCCTTAGAAGACATCAGAGAGTTCCTGTGGGAGTTTAACCCTTTGGGTGAAGTGGGAACTGAGTCACTCTCCTCCCTGCAGAGCTTCTGTGTTTTGTTTGATCACTTAACCCAATAGCTTTGGATACCACAAAATTTCCAGTGTGAGGTTTTCTTCCCAAACTTGATGTCTTGTTTCTTTTAATCTTCTGAGGATGAACTGACCTCTGCTTTGTTTTCCCAGGTGCTCAGATAAGCTGTTTTGCTCCCAGCTCCTTCTCCTGGCGACAAGCTGCTTACGTGGACTCCTACTGCTGGGCAGCTGTGCAGCAGAAGCAACCATCCCAGAACAACTTAGAAAACATTCCCCTGTGGCTGCATAAAGTATGTACACATCTCCTGCTGGAAAAGTTGTTCCCAAATGGAAATGTGCCTTTGTCTCGCTTTTCTTGCTCCTCTCCTGCAGTCCTTGGCTTTGACTTGAATCTCTATTTATAGAGAGAATGTTTTCTTTCCCTTATTTCTAATACAGGCTAGTAATAGAGAAAGTATTTTCTGCCTTTAAATAAAGGGCTTGTCATGCTATAATAAGAAATATCACCAGTGATCTGACAGAAGAGTAATGTTAATGTTGCTTTGTTGCCCTGGAGCCAAGTGCTTTACCTGGCTTTACCCAGGAACTATTTTAAAACCAGGATAATGGACACAACAACTGCCCTAATGCTTGTATCAAAAGCTTATTTTAGGAAAACTGGGCAATAAAAATATTCAGTATTTTGATTATGTTACACTTGGCCAGTTGTGCAGGGAGAGAAACTCGTGAGAGAGAGGCATTTTGGGAGAGACTTGAATTTATCACTGGTACCACCAGGTTTAACCTGCCTGCAGTGCAGGCTTCTCAGCGCTTCCCGTGCAGATCATGAGTTGGCTTGCACTGCTCCAGGTGAAGCAGCACCATAATGAATGCACCAGTAGGAGACTTACTTTAAGGGTAAAAAGTGCTGAGACACTCGAGCTGGCTCAAAGCAGATAGCCAAGCTTTGGCAGGAGTTACAAACCCTGAGCAAGTGCCTGTGCCTGGAGCTGGCTCAGCTGGAGAGGCAGCGTCACTCTGCTCGGGCAGTGCTGGTGCCCAAGTAAGAAGTGCTCTTGGAGCTCTGCAAATCTGGGGTGTTGTGTGCTGCCTTCCCCACCTCTTTTATTACCCCAGCAAATAACACACTGGCACCTGGGAACAAGGGAGAACCTGGTGTTAGAGGGAGCTCAGGTCTGAGACCTGTATTTCTGGGTTTTGCTGGTGTATCCCATACCTCAGTTTTATTATCCAGCCAGCTAGTGGTATCTCCTCTGAAAGACTATTCAGGACTCTCTCTAATTCGTTGGCTGACTCACATCACTAACTGTAAGGATTTATTACTGCCTTCTCCACTTAGCTCCACTCATCACCTTGACCCAACAGTTTTGGTTTCATTAATATTAAAGCCAGAGTTGTTGGTTTCTGGCCTGAACTCTTCCTTGCTCAGTTAGTGCTCCTCTTCACTTCAGTCAGACCTTCTACAGAGGCCAGTTGAAGCTGTTGGGACATCTTGCCATGCAGGCATCTTGCATGGGTGGAAACTCGACCTGAAAACCTAGATGTGTTGCTGCCCCCTTCTATTGAGGGAATGAATTCTTGTTACCCAATTTCTTTGTGTTGAATTCTATGCCATAATCACGTGCTCATAACTGTAAGTCTCCTAGTTTGCCAGCCATGACCAATAGCTGACTCAGAGCTTGTAGCAGAGGCTGAGTGCCTTGTCTCAATCTCCTAAATCCATGCTAAGCCACCTATCATTCTGAGACAAGCACTGGGAGCTGCAGATACTGTTTGTATGCCAGGATTAATTAATATCCATCTTCTGATTGTTCATCAACTTCCATGCTTTACAAGTTTCCAGGAAAGGAGTGGTGTTGCAGCTATTATACACTGACCTTTGGTTCCCGCTGTGGTGAGAACATCTGATGGTGTTTGGCTGTTGTTGGCATCCCAGGCTGGCAGCTGCTGGATGCTTTGCTGGGTGTCTTGCCATTGGGCTGGTCACTTCTGCAGGAAACAAGGCTTGGATTGTCTGCCCAGCCTACAAGCTCATTGATCTGCAGATTTTGGCTAGATGACTACTTAAAAAATGGGCAAAGCAGGGGCTTTTTCGGGGCACATTGATGTTAAATGAGACAAGAGAGGTTTCCTAAACTCAGGTGAGAGCAGACTTGACTCCACAGTGCAGGGATCTTTGGGCCAAGTTTTTCTTAAGATGACACTTAAAGCTTTTTTTCTGCTTTATGGTCAGCAGTACTTTTCTTTGCAAAGCATCTCAGGTTCTTTCTAATACTCTGACTCACTTGGTATCTCACTACATTGGCATGCTGGAAAGCTCCCTAAAAAATGCTTAAATAGGCATTAAATTGTAATTTTGAGGGAATGAGGCTGTATGTCCCAATTCCTGATTTCCTTGTGGCACACTCTCTGTGCTCTGTCAGATTTGCTGCCAAGGGTTTGCACCCTGGGACAGTGCTCAGTGTGGGATAGAGAAGAGGTAGAACTGTCAGGGTCTTGATGAAAAAGCCAACTTGCAGCAACTTGCTTTGCTTTTGTTCTAGGTATCTGGTTCTTCTGAAGGATTATCAAAACCAGGTTGCATGACAGAAGAAAGAACTGAAACCTTCCCATTCCCCTCCTATTTCAGAGTACAATTTTGCACTGGGATGTTTGGTTTTTCATCCGTAACATGTATGTTTCAGCTTTGGGCAATCCCCAAAGCTTGGGCACTTTTACTTGCTGTCCTTTCTGCTCTTGCAGGTTGCTCCCAGCACTTAAATTTATCAGTTTGGAATTTTGTTTTGGAGTGAAGAGGAGGAACATACTGCTACTTTCTGGGTTGCCTGACTCTCTAGTGGTCTGTGGACTTCTAGAGTGGAAAGTGCATTTGAATGTGGATGATTTTTGGAGAGTAGGAAATTCCCAGTGATCCTGGAATAACTTTTCATACTGGATAACCCTTAGCAGATTGTAAAATGAGTTGTGTACTCAAATGCACAAATCAAGAAATGAACTGTCTGGAGATAGATACATGGAAAGGTGAGACTATGGTATGTCCTACCTGTATTCTTAGTTTAACACTAAGATTTACTCCTCTTTGTCAGTGAAAAAGCTGACAAAATTAGTATATGGTTTAGTCCTCTGGCAAGACTCATCTTCAGGTTTGTCATTGATGAAACTTAACCTGATGGGACTTCACTCTTCTGTTGTCTCCTGGGGCTTTCCATCCAGTCTTAATTCCCTCAAGAGGTTGCTTATGTATATCTGAAGTGTCAGAACAGAGATAGTGGTTTCCACAAGTGAGTGGTAAAGAGAGACAAGACAGTGGTGATGTGGAATGGAAGTGCTCCCTCTGTGCAGACTGTTTGCTTTTTGTCTCTGAAGAAGAGTGCTCCATCTGGCAGCTTATTTTGATAAAACAACTTGAACCTTAACTGGAACACAGGCAAGATTTTGGCTGTTGCGAGTGGGCAGTCCTGGCAGTCTAGTGGAGGCAGAAACTGCCCAGTGAAGCCTTTTAATTCATAGTGCAAAGAGAAATGTATATATACAAACATGCAGGAGAACAGGGAGCATCATCTTGCTGGCTCTTCATAGCCACCAGATATAGTAATCAAGCAAGTTGAGGGACAGTTGGACACTGAGGGATGACTTCTCTCTAACCCTGAAATCTGGATTGCTAGGATGGAGGTGCCTGTGATCAAGAGGCTTCTAGGGATTTTTTTTTAATTATTCTGTTTTCTATTCTGTTGTTGACTGGGGAGAATCAAAGAGGCAAAGTAGGAAGCAAAGTAGGGGTAGAAGGAGTAGATGGTTCTTCAGAAGAAGGGAATTTGTACCAATGTGAGATGCAGGCAAACAATTCATCTGACTGAGAGCAGAAAGAGGTCTTCACGTGTGGCACAGCCAGGAGAGGTCTGTTCTCTGGCTCAGATCTCTGTAAAAATGCAGGGAAGTGCTGTGGGGCCTGCTCCAAGCATTGCACACCAAGAATGGGTCTGAAGTCTCTGTGTGTACAAAGTGAAACTTACCTTTTAAATACTAACTTTGTAATAGCAGTAAGACTTACCACAGACCTGTGGGTTGCTCTTTGAATTGCCAAAAATAACCAACCCTGAGGTTCTTCATTATCTTGTTTATCTTGTGGTTGTTGTCTGTTTCTCCTTACTCACTCTTTGTACAGCTTCTTAGTTGACAGGACTCCTCACGTACCATCCATAAAGCCCCACCCACAGGGATTAAGGGCTGTCAGAACAAGGAAACCTGAATGCAGAAGCATCTTTGAGAGTGTAATGTTAGAACTACTTCAGTCATGTTGGTCTTACTAATTGAAACTGGAGAAATACTGTTTTTAAGCTGTATCAAAATAAAAAGTAAGTAACAGATGGGGTAAAAAAGCTGTGTATGGTCTGAGATTCACTTTCACATCTGGAGGCAGGATAGTACCTCAGTCAGAGTGATGAGTCATTTATAGCTCAGGTTCCTGCCCTGAACACCAACAAAACATCTCCCATCAACTCAAACAGAAACAATCATATCCAGAGAGAGCTCAATGCCTTTGTTTCTGGAAACACGTGGTTGCTGTCACTGGCCTGGCTGGGGGCTGGTGCCTTTGCTTAGGCTCTTACCAGTGGCAAATCAGAATTTGGAACTGAAGAAGCAGATACTTCACCATTATCTTATTTATTAATGCTAAATATTTTAATCTCAAGTGAATGAATACACTTCAGGGCTTCCTTCTTTGTTGAATATGTCCTGCCAATGCATTTCTCAAGGCTGTAAATCAGACCTGTGCAGCTTAACAGCTTTGTGCTATTGTAGTTAAAGCTACTGCCTGTCTGCTATTAGATATAATGGAAGTCAGAATTCTTGCAAGTACTTCAGTAGTGTTTGCCCAGAGGAAATAAAGACTGAAGATGCAGCCATCTTTATCCAGATCTTGGCAAGCTTTCTGTAGATTAGGTCCTTGAAAATGCCTTTTGGATCACATCAGCCTTGGCAACTGTATTTTCTTTAATTGATAAAAGTGTATTTTTGCTTACGATGAAGTTTTTTAAAATGCCTTTTTAACTTATTTGCTGTGTATTTACTGTATCTTAGCACATTTGAAGCTGGAGATTCTATATAAGAGACTATTTTGTGTCTGTTTGGCTTGGTGGAGTGTTGTGCCATGGGCTACCGAACAACTTGTGTTGGATCTGGTCCTTTTTTCACCTTTGACTTCCCTGTGGGATGTGTTACTCTCAGAGTACATCCATGAGATAAAGAGGCACCAATTCTGCAGTTCCCATTTCAATTACTAGTTGCACAGCAGGGATGTTGAGCATACACACTTTTAGCCTGGAGGGGGGAATCCTGCTCTGCATAGATTTCTGCTCTGATAAGGCTTGGATTTGAGTGCTTCATCAGCACTGGTTAACATGAGCTTCTGTGGTTTCTGGTGTTGAGTGATCAGACATATCCTGTGTAGGTGTGAGGTGCTCTTGGCTTCCAGGAGGTGTGGGGGTGTAGCCTGTAATGTGTACAGAGCTCAAAGGTCTGTCAAGTGACATGAACTACAAGGAATACAGGACGAGTGGCAGTTGACCTCTTGTCTTCCTAGTGCTCTGCTTCCTAAGGACCTTGCTGTCCTATCCAGCATGCCATCAGACTAAGGGACAAGCAAAGCAGGTGAACCTGCTTCTATCATCTTTAGCTTCCAGGAGCTCAGCAGTACTTAGCAGAAAACATACAGGGGACTTAATTTGCATCTCTGGTGCATGTGTTACTAGTTTTGTCTGCCTCCTGCTGGATGTTAATCACACAATACTTATGCCTAGTGACTTCCAGAAATTTGAATTAGCCTAGCTGAAGCTCTGCTACTCTATTTCAGAGTGCCAAACTTGATGGGCTTTTTACCTGTCCTTTTTTCCTGGCAGCTAGGGGGAAATGAAGACTCGAAGCATCCAGGCTGAAGCTTGGTGTTGTACTCCTCAAGGCACTTTCCCTAATGACATTCAGAAAAGAGTCTTTTGAGCCACAGGATATTGTATCTATTGTAATGTATCTGTTCTAATGTGCTTTCAGAGAACCTTTCTTCACTTATACAGTCTCATACCATCTGACATCCAACAAAATGAACTTGCTGTTGAACAGCAACTTGATAACTAGATAGCAGAGTAGAGGAAGGATTTTACTTTTAGACAATATCTTTCACTATCCAGGACTGAAGCAGTATTTCCTCCTTGTGTATTTGGTGCCTTGGGACCAAATACATAAACCATAAAAAAGAGTCTATGGCACATGCTCATCTGTGCATGAGTACCACAGAGCCCTCTTAAAATGGGAAGTCATTACGAGTGATTGTAAAATGTAGTCAGATGAACTGGATAATCTGAGCCTATTGCTCTGAAACTTAGAACTCGTGCCTGATGACTTTGCATTTTCACTTCTGCCTGTCAGTTGAAGACCAGAAATGTTAATGATTCAGAACAATTTGCTGGTTATATAAGCCTGCTGTTAACAAATAGAACAAGTGTATATTTCATTTTTTAAAAAGCCAGAATCCGAGAGGGATGGGGTGGTTCGTCGAGTGCTGTGGAAGGGCTGACAAATACAGGCTTTTGTTTCAAAAAACCAAAAGGGCTGGACTAATGGTCATGCTGTTGCTCTAGTTTTGAGGCTGTTCAGAAAAGAGCTGCATAGTGTTTTGTCACACTGCCACAAGCTGCAGCTTTGGGACCCTGGCAAGGGGAAGCCCAGTAAATGCCTTACAAATGTTCCCTTGCCCCACTGGTGTGATGCTTCTAGGTGAAGAGGCAGTGGGGAAGGAGCTGGATGTGGTACAAGTGAAGATAGCAAAGGCTGGTCTTTATAAGACAATGGTCTGTAATGAGTCAGGGGAGGTGTGGGAGATTGGTGGAGGTTTGGGGCAGAGCTACAGGGCTGATGCCAGTGTGCTACACAAGTGCAGAATGTGCCCACAGAGTCTTTTTCTAGGTATAAAGGAAGAGATGGGGACTAGGACAATGGAGGTTTTGGGCTGTGATTTCAATGTGTCCACTGTCTTGCCTCTTACTGCATGTCTTGTAGGCCTCAGGGTAAAGAGATCTCAAGGATTAATCTGATACTTTTGGTGGTGTTTCCAGTTTTGAGAATCAGAAAGGGAACTAATAAATCCTCAGGCACCTGTGAAATTTCAAATGAGTAAGCAGAAAAGTCAAGTGGTATTAACCAATATAAGACTCTTTGGTTACTCCTTACTAAATCTGATGTTTCTTTCCCCAATATTAAACCATAAAGATTTGGCTAGACCAAGGCAACCAAGACTTAGACCTGTGAGACCTGGTGTCATTGTCCACAGTGAAAAACATGAAGGGCAGATTCTTGAGCTGTTGGGTTTGAGTTGAGGCGATGTCTACAAAAAGCACATTGGACATGCCAGATCTTTACATCTCAATTGTGAAGGATAAACCTGGAAAAAAGCAGATGATCTGAGGTTATCTGCTGTGTGCAAAGAGGGAAGAGAGGCAGGTGTGAGGGCAAAGCTCTGTGCATTCCTATGGGTTGCTGGGGTAGGGGGAAGGAGCATGTCAGTGGTGCAGCAAGTAGAGCTGAGAGGCAGCAGCCAGTGAGGATGTGATTTAGAGAGAATGAGCTTGCTCAGTTGGGTTGAAAGCAGTTACCAGTTTAGAAAGAAGAGCAGCACCCACACTCAAGGACTGTCTCAGCTGCTGGCGTAGGTTGGAGCTCTGGAGGGAAGAAATTCCTGATGGCAACTGCAGACAATCCATTTGGTGAGCGTGGTTTAGTTGTGCAGAAGTTAGTACGGATTCAGCGGGAGCACTGGGCAGATTAGCAGTCCCCAGAAGTTCCAGGAGTCCCCTAGATCCCTCTAGCCTAGATTGACCTAGAGGTCAATCCTCTGCAGTGGAGAGGGGACAAGCCACGGCCATGATATTACAGTACAAGGTTGATGGTTATTCCTTGCTGGTGAGGAGCTACCTCCAGTGGGATGTGCGGTATCATTACAGGCAATTCTGCTTTGCAACTTAACTAGGTCTTTGAAACAACCTTATTATTGGGTTAGCCCATCCCTGCAGGATTTCCATTTCAGTTTTAAAGGTGAACCTTTCTTCTTCCTGGAAATTTTCTTTCCCAAGAGCTCACCTCAAGACTGAGCTAGGGATTTTGACCAAGTTCACTTATGTTGCTACTGGGTAGAAACAGTTGAAGTATGAATTTATAAGAAGGGTTGCAAGGGAAGCTGACCTTTAAGTACAGCATCCTCAGTTTTCTGTGACCATTTCAGGCTTTTCATGGCTTTGTCTTACTGTGTGTCACCCATTTCAGATGTGACTCCTGTGTAGAGAACATGCCCATCTGAAATGGTGGTTCATGTTATGTTCTCCAGTTGCTGATCCAATTCCTTTAAGGAATCAGTTTTATTAAATGTGCTAATACATTGTATGCATTCCTTGTATTAATAATAACATAGAATTTTTCTTTAGTCATAGGTGTTATTAAAAGTAGTTTTCCTGGATAAAATATCTAATAACATAAAATTATTTATTTTGTTCATACAAAACTTTAATCTCTCTTGATTAATGAAAACACAAGTTAACATATTTATATTAGGTTCAGACTCTCATCTTGTTAAGAATCTACAACTGTAAGTGGAGCTGTTCCACTTGCACTGGTGAATGATTTCAGTCCAGCTTTCCTCTAAAATTCTCCACTGGCTTTTTCAGTGAGTGTGCATGTGTGTGTGACTGTAACATTTAAGATGCCTTAAATCTGTCCCAATTTTGTTCCCCACAACTAATTTTAATATTCCTTAGGAACTGATGCTGGATTTAAGTGTGTTTACTATCCAAAATGGAGTGTAATGAATTAGAGATTAGCCAAATTTGCAGTACATTTTGTTAACTAACTGCTTGTCTGACTAGATCTTACATCTGGAAGGGTAATGTTAAGTATGAATGTATGCCTTGAATGTAATGTCACAGTAGATAGAAAATACTGTCTTTCCAGCAGCTGGAGGGAATTAGAGATTAAGTCTCATGGTGAGAAACTCCTGCTTGTTGATGAGTAGAGGAAAGACAGAAACCTTGAAGCTGTTGTATTTTATACCTGCCTCAGCCCTTTCCCTAAGCAGTAGGGACTGTGTAAGGCCTGGCTTCTCAGCACTACATGAACACCAGACCATTCTGATGCCATGTGTTGGTTTCCATTTATGAGTTATGTAAAAATATTGAAGGACCCTTAAATGTTACAACCAGACTTAGATCCTTCATCGTTGCTGCATGTCATGCACTCAGAACAGGTGTGTGTGGGTTTGCTGCAGAGGCAGCACTATGGAGGGTCTGTTCTCTAACCTTATGACATCTAACGGAGAGCAGGAGACATTTTGCTGGTGTTTGGAGCATTTTAGTTGCTGTGAACAGTGGTGACATGTCTGGGAGAGAGAGTTATGTGACACTACCCCCTTCATCCAGTCAGCCTCTCTAAAAGATGCTGTTGTTGCCTTTGTTATTTGTTGTCCCCAAGTTAATGCTGCAACTCTCTCAGTTTCACCTCCAGCATTTTTTCTTCCCCCCCCAAAAAAAAAAAAAGTCTCTAAGCAGCAGCAAGGCTCCTGGAGCTGCCTGAAGAGAGATTTTACTTCCCTGGATAGCCCAAATAACGACAAAAATTGGATTTACTAAAAGCATTTAAATAAAATTATAGAAAATTTAATAGGATTATAGGGCCACTAAGGTTGTTAGGGGACTGGAACATCTGCCCTATGAAGACAGGCTAAGGGAGCTGGGTGTGTTTAGCTTGGAGAAAAGGAGGCTAAGGGGTGACCTCATCAATGTTTATAATCATCTAAAGGGCAGGTGTCAGGAGGATGGGTTCAGACTCTTCTTGGTGGTGTCCAGTGGCAGAACAAGGGGAAATGGTCACAAACTGGTACACAGGAGATTTAGCCTGAATATGAGAAAATACTTCTTAACTGAGGGTAACAGAGCTCTGGAACAGGCTGCCCGGGGAGACTGTGGGGTTCCATCCCTGGAAACATTCCAAATCTGCCTGGACGTGTTCCTGTGTGATCTGCTCTGCAGGATCCAGCTCTGGCAGGGGGGTTGTACCAGATGATCTCCAGAGGTCCCTTCCAACCCCTACCATTCTGTGTTTCTGTGATTCTGTGAGTTAATCAGGTTATATGGAATGATGGTGACTGGCTGACATTTTATGTACGGGTATAGCCTAATGTGAATGTTTTCTCCCTGCAGTTCTTCCCATACATCCTTCTGCTCGTTGCTATCCTGCTGTATCTGCCAGGCTTGTACTGGCGCTTCACTGCAGCACCTCATCTTTCTTCTGACCTGAAGTTCATTATGGAAGAGCTTGACAAAGCCTATAACAGGGCAATCAAAGCTGCTAACAGCATCCGTGGTGGAGACCCCAGGGACCCTACTGACTTGGTTCCAGCTGTTAATGAGAACATGACACAGAGGTAAGAGGCTGGGGCTTGGCTGTCTTTGCTCTCTTTCTTAAGCTCTTAACAGATGTGACACTTGGCCTCTCCTAGAAATTTATTTCAAAAGTTTGAATGGTGACCTGACACCAGGTGGGTTTTTGTGAAATCATTACTGTGGGCACTTAGAGCTGGAACTTATAACTTTCTTTTTTCAACGGAAACTTTTACTAAGCTCTTCAGGTCACCAATTACCTGAGATGTCCTGATTTCTTTAAGTTGTAGTGGGTGTTTATTAGTTTTATCCATCACAGCATAAGAAGACAGGGATGTCTGAGTCCTCAGTTCTCAATGTGCTTGACAAGCACTTGCATGTGGTGAGCAAAGTCTTTTACTTGTCATCTCCTGTCCTTTGAGAACTAGGTCTTCAAAGCTTCTATTTAAAGGTAAAAAACTACAATAAAAGCCAAACACCAAAACCAATAAAAGCAAAAGCCCCTTCTGTGATCAGATTGGTGCACTCTTCTATCCAGATCCAGTTTCTGCTCCATCCTGGGTCAGGGTACTCATTTCTCTTTGCATTTGGGGACTGTTCTTCAAAATGTAGAGTTAGGTCTTGTGTGCTATTACTGAGTTAGTGTTTGGGAATTCTGCTCTTCCCCCTGGATTTACTGTTTTGTATTGGAAAAGGACAATTTTTATTTTTTTTTGCTGCAAGGGCAATACTTTTTTTCCATTTCCTAATGTTTGAGCTCTTATGTCAAAAAAAAAGTGGCTTTTTTGTATTAGAGTGCCAGTATTCTTCATTTATCTGCTATTTTGTTGTTTTTCCATTGACTTCAATAAAACTACTCTTGATTTACCCCAGTAAGAGCAAGTCCAATCTTGTGTCTATTTCAGAGTCCTACATTTCTTTGAGACTTGAGGCAGGTGAATGTTTCAGCATCTGATTTATGTGACTGTTGGGGGTTTTTTTCTCTCTCTTTCAGTTTGTGGGAAATATCTGAAAGCCACTTTAAATACCCAATTGTGGAGCAGTACCTGAAGACGAAGAAGAATTCCAGATGCCTAATAATTAAATACATTATCTGCCGTTTACTCACTCTAGTAATTATTTTCATTGCATGCCTCTACCTGAGCTATTACATTAGCCTCTCCTCTTTGAGTGATGAGTTTCTCTGCACTATCAAAACTGGGATCTTGAAGAATGACACAACTGTTCCAGAAGTGGTTCAGTGCAAGCTTATTGCTGTTGGTGTCTTCAAGGTACTCAGCTATATTAACCTGCTAGTCTATCTTCTGGTGATGCCACTGGTAGTTTACACAATGTTTGTTCCGTGGAGGTGGAATTCAGGCATTCTCAAAGTGTATGAAATCCTGCCAACTTTCGATGTTCTGAAACTCAAGTCAAAGTGTTTTGATGACTTAAGCCTTTACCTCCTCTTTCTTGAGGAAAACGTGAGCGAACTTAAATCTTTTAAGTGCCTCAAAGTGCTGGAGAACATTGCAGTTTCTGAGAAGTTTGATGTCATGCAACTTTTGGTGAACCTTGGTACTATTAAGACAGATACTGTGGATGGGAAGCCAGGGACAACTGTGTTGGAGAAGCCTGAAGGAACAATTACAGAAGAGTTGGAAAATAGTGCAACAGAGCTACAAGGTAAGGTGACCTGCTCTTTGTTTAAAAAGAAAAAGCAAAGAAAGCAACACCACAAAAATACCACATCCAAACCTGCTGGTAAAGAGAGATAAGGAACCCATTAAACCAAAAATTCATTCATAAAAAACAAAGCAGGTCAAGTGTTTGTTAAGCTGGTGATCCTTGCTGATGTCTCTGCTGTAGCAGTAAGAGGCTTCTGCTGCCTGAACTTGAACTCCTGAAAACCACCTGCATGGCAGAAGGGCACTAGATTGTTCTATAATAGTTGGTGCTTGAAGAAACTGCAGTGAGAAAGCTGGTGGTTTCAGGACGTTTGTTTTTCAGAGATTAGCTCCAAAGAGTAGTAACTTCTGTCCCTGCTTTTCATTCAGGCTTTGGCAGAAGTTTATATGAATGTAAAAATGTAAAAATAAGTCTGAGGCTCAGAAATGCCACTGGCAGAGAAAAAGAAAATGACAAAAGAAGGGAAGCAGGACTGGGGCCAGTGAACATGCTCCTGTTCTGACTCAGGCAGAGAGAAAGGACTGTGGACTGTGGAGTGGTTTTTGCCCCAGTGGTCTTGAGTTGATCTGGACTGGTGCAGATGTTCTCTGAATAGTCCCCGCAGTTCCCAGACATGATCAGCTCCAAGCAACCACTCTTACAAGAGATGTCATCTTAGATTCTTTGCTAAAAAAATGTGGCCAATCTTAAATGTGATTCCAACTTCCTCCTCAAGTGCAGAGTTAAAGAGAAGCCAAATATCTAGGGAGAGGCATGAAGGGAAGGAAGAGTTTTCTTCCCATAAGATGTGAGCGTGGCCACTGTCGTAGCTGTACCCACAGAAGGAGCAGGACACCAGTGCCCACATCCCTTAATAAGGAGTTGAAACTCTGTGGGCTGCCTTTTCACAAAGCCCTTCACTCCTGGAAGTGAAGATGCTTTAAAGCACTTAGCAGCTAACCTGGTGAGCACAATGCTGAGGGCAAGCTGAATAACTGTCTAAAGGGCAGTAAAAAGTTATATCTACTTTCTCTTCAGAAAACTGTGCCCTGTGCTTAATGGCAGAGGGGGAGCAGCACCCAGATGGTAACTGTTCTTCTACAATTTGGTCAAGCAGTTCTGGTAGACTGCAGTTTGGAGAAGTCAATTTGGACAATAGGGGAATTCAGAAAAAACAAGTAGAATTATTTCCAAAATAGAAGAAGCACTTACAAAGTAATAGAATTATAGAATGTCTTGGCTTGGAAGGGACCTCTAAAAGTCATCTATTCCAACCCCTCTACAATAACCAGGGACATCTCACACTAGAACAAATTGCTCAGAGCCCCATCAAGCCTGACCTTGAACGTCTTCAGGGATGAGGCCTCCAACACCTCTCTAGGCAACCTGTTCCAATGCTTCACCACCCTCATATTAAAGAACTTTTTCCTAAAGTCCAGCATAAATCTACCCTTCTCTAGCCTGAAACCATTACCACTTGTCCTGTCATTACATGCCCTAGTGAACAGATCCTCCCCAGCCTTCTTATAGGCCCCTTTCAGGCATTGGAAAGTCATTGGAAGGTCCCCCTGGAGTCTTCTCCAGACTGAACAACCCCAACTCCCTCAGCCTGTCCTCATCAGAGAGGTGCTCCAGCCTCTGGATCATTTTCATTGCCCTTCTCAGGACACATTCCAACAGGTCCACCTCCTTCTTGTTTTGGGGGCTCCAGAGCTGGATGCAATACTCCAGGTGAGGTCTCGCCAGGGCAGAGTAGAGGGGCAGAATCACCTCTCTCCATCTGCTGGCCACACTTCTTT
The DNA here is from genome assembly GCF_000747805.2 of Chaetura pelagica. Taxonomy (NCBI): domain Eukaryota; kingdom Metazoa; phylum Chordata; class Aves; order Apodiformes; family Apodidae; genus Chaetura; species Chaetura pelagica. Next base: position 99,466 of record NW_009951789.1, on the reverse strand, counting down.
TGATGCAGCCCAGGATGTGCTTGGCCTTCTGGGCTGCAGCTGCACATTGGTGGCTCGTGTCCAGCTTTTGATCCACTAACTGCTGGCTGTGTCACCTTCTTAGAGGGACACTCCTTTATTTCCCCAAGGCATTTAATGAATGGTACCCTGCTGTCTCCTGTTACCTCAGAAGCCCCAGGCTCATCCCTGTAAGATTTGCCCATGCTGCAGTGTCCACAGCATGCTTCAGGGCAACAGGTTAAAGGCCACTACTATTACCCCATACTTCCAACCCTGATGTGTCTTCCTGCCGCTTGTCACAGGCCATCTTGCCATTATTATCCCCCTCCACATGTAGTGCAAAGCCCTGTTGGTCTCTGGGGCAGTCAGCTGTGCTGCAGCAGTTCCAAGGCATTCTGAAATAAATAGTTTTCCTCTTGAATGCATCTCCTTTTGAAATGACAGATAGGTGGGTTTTGGTAAGAGAATTTAAGAGCCCAGGGTGGAAGATTGCTGAAGGAGCTGAAGAAAATTATAGGAAATCTGACTCATTTTTATCTGAAAGAAGAATTTGAGTCTGTTCTCACCTCACAAAAACACTCCAAAGACTTATTTTCCCACGGAGCAGAATGACCTCATGCTTGAAGTTCTGTTAAAGGGCATTGCAGAAAGAAGCTGCCATTTCGTGACCAGCTCTGGCTGGTGCAGCCCTCTTCTTCAAAAGGGTGTAGAAGAGGAAAACTCATGGGTGGAGATAGAGACAGTTCAATAAGTAGAGCAAGAGCTGTTTGCACAAGCAAAGCAAAACAAGGAAGTCATTCACCACCTCCCATGGGCAGGCAGGTGTTCAGCCATCTCCAGGACAGCAGGGCTCCATCACATGCACCAGTAACTTGGGAAGACAATTAACATCACTCCAAATGTTCCCCCTTTTTTCCCCAGCTTTTATTACTGAGCATGATGTCAGGTAGTATGGAAAGTCTCTTTGGTGAGTTGGGATCAGTTGTCCCTTCCCAAGCTCTTGTGCACCCCCAGCCTACTCATTGGTGGGATGAGGAGCAGAAAAGGCCTTGAGTGTGTCAGCACTGCTCAGGAACAGCTAAAACATCACTGTGTTACCAACACTGATTTCAGCACAAATCCAAAACATCCCCATACCAGCTACAATGAGAAAAATTATCTCTATCCCAGCCAAAACCAGCACAATGAGTAACCATGATCACAAACCAGGGGCAGGTGCTGACTCTGGGCTGCGAGGGCAGGAGAGGCTGCAGAGCATCCCTGCTGGGTGCTGCCTCCAGACTGCATGGGGTTGATGGCCCTTTCACCCCTCTAAATGTCTCCTTTCTCTTTAGTTTTGACAGACCATGATGCAAGTGGCAACGTGAGTACGAGAGAAGATAAGAAGCTTCGCCAAAGACTCATAGACTCTTCATGCTGATGCTTCCCTGCTGCAGCAGGCAGGAGTTTGGTACTACAGAAGGGTTTCTCCTCCACCCTCACTGCACCCAACACAAGGTGCTGCTTTTTCAGTGCAGCCATCTTGATAGTCTTGACAGTTCCTCAGAGGCCAAACTGGTTTACAGAATACTTGTCTAATAATCAGCAATTATGTACCTGAAAAAGCATGTTGTATTTTTTTTGTTATTTATTTAAAAAAACCAACGCAACAAACCCCAACGAAAACCACACACAAGGAACAGCAAGAACAACAACAACAAAAAGAGATGGCCACATTGCATTTTGGAGCGTTGCTCTGCTGGGAGTGACCATCTAGCTTCTGGGGTTTTTGTGAGGCATCTTGGGGTTCTCTGCTCTGGCAAAGCAGGACAGGGCTTTTAAATGAGTCTGGTTAATCTGCACCAGGTGTTGGCTGGCCACTGGTGTTGGCTGTGTCTTCATGGGAAAGACAGATTGCTCTGTTCAACCTGTGGTGTCTTGGTTAGCCTTGACATTGATGTCTGGGGTTAATTACTTGGCACTGATGGAAACGAAGCTACAAAGCAGGCTTTTTATCATGGGGTACTGTACATGTTAGGGATTTTGAATTTTCTATGTATTCATAAATTAATAATGTCTTAACACTTTTTTTTTTACAAAGTGTAATTATATGTAAGCTAAATGTTACTTGAATTTCTGTTTCTCAGTTGTTTTGGTCTTAGAGACTTAACAAACCCACTTTGCAATCTGGATTGAGTATCAGTGAAGTTGGTTCCATTTTTGTAGTGGTTTGTGGAAGTTGCTTTGTGATGTTTCTATGGGTGGAATTTTTTTCAAGATGGTTGTAGTATCAAATTAAATATAGTTGTGCTGCTTTCCAAACCCCAATTGAGAAGACAGTCTTACCTGTATTGCAGTAGCACCTGAATGCCTCAGCAGAGGCAAGCACCTGATAGCTGAAGTGAGGGAGCTGTAAATATGATGAAAGGTTGTTCTCCCCACACACTCTGTGACTCCATTTTAGTTAAAGGTAGGATGCTGAAGTGAATTGGAACTGACAGAAGAAGGCAGAGCATTTGTAAATTGGAAAACTGTCCTGGTTTGTTATTGGACTGTTTTGGGAGAGTAGAATCCAGCTTTGATGTTATCCCCCCTGCCTTTAATGAACATTAAAATGACCTTTGTCTTGAATTTTAGAAAGAAGGTGAGCTGGGGTGTTAAGTACCTCAATGGCTGTGTGAGTCCTTCACAAGCTTTATGTGCTCATTTGGTTTTCTGTATTGGCCATATAACTGAAATGTAGCAGCTCTTGTATAGCTAGGTAGGACTTCCATTTTCCAGTTCATCTGTGTCACCCACTATTGTGTCTTACCTGTCAGCATTCTCCATAGGGCTGAGGATGGAGGGGGAAAAGGCAGCAGCTGGTGTGTTACCATCTTTGCACAGCACTGTTGATGTGCTGCAGCAGATTTCAGAGAGACGGTGACAACCTCCTTGAATGTGGCAGCTGTTGTTAAACAACTGGGTCCCAAGGGGCTGCCATACTGTACTTTGGGCTAGTATTACAAGACCTCTTCAGTTAATATAAGGCTTTCAGCTAAGACAAGCCTTATTTAATAAATAAATAAATAAATAAATAAAATGTTTCAAGCCATAGCATTATGCTACCTCTGCAGAAGACAGTAGCACAGTTGCAGTCCTGATGCCTGTTGCATTGCCAGCAAGAAACGGGGCTTGTTGTGGATACTGGTGGTCTGAACTGCTCAGCGTTTTTCATGTTGTACCACTCCCAACAAACCTGCAACCCCTCTGACCTTTTCCAGATTGTTTCTGCCTGGCTGTGGTGATGTGGTGCTGATGGTCCTTTCTATGTGGGTAATGCAGATGAGCATCGTGCGTTGAACAAGGAGCTATAGTGCAATACTAAGATTTTGTGATGTGAATGTGTTTGAACTGTTTATTGTAAGTAGAGTTCTCAGTCTTTAAAACTCAAAGCTCCTGAAAGTGACATGTTCATGTTTCTTTTGGATATGAACCTGATTTTTTTTATTTCCCCTTTTGTATTTAAAAATATGACTTGCTGCTGTTAATCTCTCCTTGTCTTCTAAAGTGCTCAATAAAATATGTATCAGTTCCTCTTGGTTATTTAAATAACATGAATTTTGTGAACTACAGCAGTAAAGTAACTGAAGGTTCCAGGAATAGTTCCATGTCTCCATCTGAAAACCCATAGTGTAATACATGTGGTCTGATACTACACCCTGAACAAACTTTTTGGACAATAGTTATAATTGTGTTCTTTTAATTTTTGCTCTTATAAAATTGTCAGGGCCATGTGGATTGATTCAAAAGCTATTTAACCTTTAAAAGCTGTTGAGACAATGTCAGCACAAGATAAAGAACCTATCTATTGGGTGAGTTGCTATCTAAAAATTGTCTGCAGTCTTGGCACAGTTGAGCTTTTCTGCTGTATCTTGCTGGTTTGAGATGTGTTTCAGTAACTGTCCAGTCCAGTTCTACTTATATTTTAGTGGCATTGCTCCTGGTGTATTTTATTGTTTTCAGGAGATGGGCTAAGTTCCAGTTTAGGTCTTAAGGAAAAGAGTCCATCTTCACCCTCTTCATCACTCCCCTCTTTCTAGAAACAGCCACATTCATCTGTCTGTTTTTAAATACCCCAGAAGGTAAAAGGGCACTGCTGAGATTTGGGTTTGGTCCATGCCAGCCTTTGTCTGACCCTTCTCTCTCCATCACTTGGGTATTAATAGTCCTCTAAATGCAGGAGAGTCAACCTAGAAGATGCTGTGCTTCTAAAAGCAGCTTTAGCCAGATGCTTTTCCTCTTCTGGATATTGTTAGTCACTTTCAGAATAAAGAGTATATTTTAGGTCCGTGCTTTCTTTCTCTTACTGGGAGCAGTGGGTGGTTTTTAGTAGGAGTTTTGGTGTCAAATTTAAGGCCCAAGCTTAGAACCTCATTTAATGAGCCTATGAGCAAAAGATGTCCTGACTGCACTTTGTGAACATGAAGATAGAAATCAGCTCATGAGCGGTTTTCTGACACTGGTTGTGGTAAGAGGGGTTTAACCCCCACCTCCTCCACTGTCTTATCATACCTGTATCATCTGAACTTCCTCAGCAGTGTGGATAAGCCATGGGAAGATCATTGTTCAATATTCTTCTTCACTGAGTTCCCATTGAGACATGGAAGCTGATTTGGTGATGCTGGTTTGATGTTCTGCACCTGAAGGGCGCAGCCACCTGCTGTAGAAGGGAGAGCTGAGGGTGGCAGCTCAGCCCCACCACCTTGCCCACGGGCTGGGTGGCAGTGGGGGCACCAGGAGAAGCATGGAGATGTGTGCAGAGTGTGGGGAGACCTGTGGACATTGGAGGACACCAGGCTGGACCTCCAGCCTCTGACTGCTCTATTGAGCTTTGTGCCTGTGTCCCAGGAAAGTGAACTCGCCTTTTAAAATGCTCAGAAATGTGGGACTGGGTTTTCTTGGTCACAACTGAGCTGGCTGTGTGGGCCAAAACAGTGGGAGGGAGCTAAGGGAAGGACTAGAGATGTCTTGTGTAGGTGCTCACACTCACGTTGTGTGCAACTCTTGAACTTCCACAATGAGATGGTTGCCCAACTTAAATCAAACTCCGCAGGCTTCAAAATCTGAGTAGTCCAAATTGTTGTAAGGGATTTTACTAATCATTATTTACCTTGTTGCAAAGGAACTGCACATCATGCATTCTTCTAACAATGATGTTAAGGAAATGTCTCTGCACTGTGCATAAAAAGCAGGTATCTCTACTGAAAGGCTTCTGCTGTCACAGAAATTCAGTATATTCTAATGTACTGAAGGAAATAAGGGGTAGTTTGGACTTTCTGTTCACCCAAACAATTTTGTTGACCCGCTTTTCAGGGTTTTTTCTGCACCTAGGCTTGTACTGTAGGATTGCTCTCAAAGGGTTCACAGGAAGTCTTGTTTCTAACCTGTGGATCAAAGCTGGAATGATGGCTCAAATTCAACTCTTGACCTCCATGTCTGAGGTAAGTGAGGCAAGACTCCTCTCTCCTAGGAAACCTACCAGTTACAAATATTCCCTGAGCTGTTTAGCTGGTACCACTTTGACCTGTCAGTGAAGGTAAGCAGTTCCATAGTCATTAAACCGTCAGTTAACTTGCCCCATTTGTGGTTCTGTGGTATTCTTTTCCAAGAAGGTTCAACCAACGAGCCCTCTCTAGAAGACAGGCTAGTTGGGGCATTTGGTGCAGCAGGGAAAGGGACTGACAATTTACAGGCAGGTAAAAATAAAAGAGGGAATGTAATGCAATTGTCCATCATTTAGGAGCAACTGAGATTCCTTCCCCCTGCATGGGCCTTGAGTGTCCTTCAAGAAGAACTTGTTCACTGCAGAAATCTTAATCCTGCTTGTCCCTGTTGCAGCAAAAGCCTTAGGCACATTCTGCAGGTTGCAGCCTTTGCTTTAAGGAGGAAGCTCTTCCCTGAAGAAGAGTTGCAGCAGCATCTAGGAGCAACTATCAGCTCTTAATACTAGAGAGAAACCTTTGGAAGACATTTTATATTAGCAAAAAATACCACCCTAAAATAGGGCTTTCTCATCCAAAGAAAACAAGGTCACCTGAACTATTCTCATGCCCCTTGGGGTTAATGTTATTAAGCTGCCCATTTAAGCAACCTCTGCAGGGAGATGACAACCATTTGGAGAACAATAAAGAAGGCCTGAGACATATCCTGGCACCTTTCCATCTGGAAAGCTCAAATTGTTCTCTCCATTATTTTGAAGACTTGGTATAGACTCAGGAATGGGCTTGGCACAAAGGCTGCATTTTTAAGCCTTTTAAAGAGGTTACACTTTTATTCTGCACAGGGAGGTCAGGGAAGCAGATGAAGAAATTCTAAAGGAAAAAAAGTGGCCTTTTGTGGATTAGGGCAAAATGACTGCAATAAAGAGTCAGGAATGGAGATTTGTCTTGAAATGAGAATCCAAAACGTGGGACAAGGCAATGCTTGCAGAAGAAGATGGTACTCCAAGTACTCCAAGTACTGGGAGAGTCCTTAGTCTCATAATTTGTCTGCTGTTACCAACCATTGAAATCCACAGGCAAACTTCCTGTTTGTTAACTACATATGCAGGATAAAGGAATTTTCACTTGTTTCTGTGCATGGTTTGGAACCACAATGCTCTCAGAGTTTCAGTTCCAGACATCTTGAACACAAGATGCATTTGCATTCTAATAAAGCAGAGGTGGTAGCACCACTTCATCACATGGGGGCACTCTCAAAAACTGTTGTGCCAGAACTTCTTTCCTCAGCTTCACTAAATGCTACAAAAAGCACTCTGAAGAAAGTGCTCTGAAGAAAGTAATTCTCTATTCAGAGCAGGATTTGAAAAGAATCCCTACCCATAGTCGACAAAGAGGAGAAAGAAAATATTAAATAACTGCTGTGTTCTTGTCAGGGCATCCTGAAAAACTAATGTGTTGTGACATTCATGGACACAATGGAAAACAAAATTAAGAATGAAATGGCAGTTTCACTTTCTACTATTACTGTTGTTTTAAAAGCAGTGTTTATTAGAATGTTGCACAACATTGACTTTTCATCAGTATCACAGAAATATTGACTCCAGAGAAGCATAATGAAAGAAATGTTCATTTTTCTAACCTTGTGTTAAAGTAATGGGGAGCTGTAACAGAACATGAGATTTCAAGCATTGTACAGTTGCCCAAAACTTATTTGAATGTTAAGGTGAGCTTAAGTTCCTGTATGGACATTTTTCCAATTGTTTTGATCTGTGAGGTTTTTCTCAAAATACATCAGCATTGTTATGAACCCAACAATCATAGAATGGTCTGGGTTGGAAGGGACTTAAAAGATCACCCAGTTCCAATCCCCTTGCCATGGGCAGGGTCACCTCCCACTAGACCAGGTTGCTACAAACCAAATCCAACCTGCCCTTGAACACTTCCAGGGAGGGGGTATCCACAGCTTCTCTGGGCTACCTGTGACAGTGTCTCACCACCCTCATAGTAAAGAATTTCTTCCTAATGTCTAACCTAAATCTACCCTCTTTCAGCTTAAAAGCATTACCCCTCATCCTGTTGCTACAATCCCTGACCAAGAGTTTAAAAACTATCCTGAAGGCCTCTGGCAGTCCTGTCACATTATAGTGCTTTCAACTGAAAAGCATACAAAAAAATTCAATTATGTCTTAATATTGCCATATCCTTGTGAGCCTTGGGTCTCAGGGTTCAAGGTCTGTATACCATGACATATCTGGCCTGCTCTAGATGGAGCTAGTCCTACGTTCTGAGGAAACAAATGAGTTGTTACCTTTGAGCTGGGAATCATCTGCAGCCCTACAATTATTTAGTTGGATAGGCACATCTGTCTCATAGTAAAAATAGCTGCCTGCCAGAGAAAAGAGGCACCTAAGAAGTGGCTGAGAGATTGATGAGAAGGAGAGGGAAATCTCCACGCACTTGTTTTGTAGGTAAAGGCAATTATTCTTCTGGTCAGGACATTACAGTGATGGTTGAATTTATCCCTGCCACTCTAAGTATCCTTAAAAAAAATTGAGCCTAAGACAAGAGGTGGGAGATGTGACCCCAGTGTGGCTCACAGTGGCTCTCAGAAACCCCTTCAAGGCTGAAAACCAGAGGACAGGCTGTGGAGCACAGTTCCCAGAAGAAGAAAGGGTGGGCCAGAGAATTTCAACTGTTTCTGTTTCTTTAATGCCAGACCAAACCTGCTCCCCAGCCCACCATGTCATTCTTGGGAATGAGCAGGGGCTGCCCTTCTGCTGTGCTGGGCAGGATGGGAAAAGCAGGGAAGAATGCCATCCTCATCCCCTGTCAGTTGCATGCTGCCAACATGTAACTAACATGCCAGACACAGGCTGTGGTGAAGCAGGAGCTCAGGTACAACCCTCCAGGAGGAGCTACCTCGTGTGGGTGCCTCTGTGAGCAGAGTGCCACAGCCCCCTGGCTTCAAGGCAAGGCTGGCAGGCTGCCTCAGCAGCAGAGCTGGCTGTACTCTCCCCAGCACTCAGGAGAGTTATGAATAAAAGAGTCATGAGCAATAATTAGTCTAAGTTTCCTGGGAAACTGCTGTTCTGAAGCTCTGTCTGTCCACGTACAGTCTCTAGGTCAGTCTATTCAGATGAATAAGACATCCCTGAAGCTCTTGAAACACTTTTCCACTACCTGAAGCTTTAGAGTACTTGCTCATCTCCTCTTTTTAAGTCCACAAAGGTCTAGCTTTAATGGGAACACTTGCACATGGCCCTGTGACAGCAGAGCTTGCAGCACAAGAGTACAGAAAACAGAGCTGAAGCTCACCTGACAAGTCCATGTATGGGTCATGGCTTTAGGCTCTGCAGATGTATCTCCTCATGTCCAAGAGCTGTACAGCTTGAATCCAGCTGTTGCTGAGCTCAGCATGAGCTCCCAGCTCAGAAGCTTCACTGCACAAGTGTAGCCTGCATCTTGGAGCAAGCTGGAGAATCTCTGCTTTTATGGAGGAGACAGGTCCACAGCTGGCAAAAATATTAGGGTCCTGCACTCTGGTACATTAGTGACTTCTATGCAGGACATAACCAGACTGTTTCAATTGTGGTCCACAAAAAATGCATCAGAAAAAAGTCTTGAAGCTTCACATTAAATATGTAAATGTTTAAGACCCTCAGTAACTGACTGATGAGGGTGAGTAACTTCTCCCTCTTTCTCTTACCAAAATGTAGACAATGGTATCAACCTTTGGTAAGTGCTTTGAGGTCCACAGATAAAAATCACATTTATATTAGCAAGTAATGGCTAGCTAAAGCCATTCATGAAGGAAATTAGGAGGAGATTTATACTTATTGGAAAACTCTGATTTTTAAATCTCCAGAACATCCCAGTACTTTTCTCATAAAAGCAGTGGAAGTTATTATAGTTTGGAGATAGTTTCTGGTACCCTTGGGAAATGCCTGTGAGACAATGGCATTGATGTTCCTGAAGTTCCAGGAAATTGCTGTATTTTTAGCATCCATCATTTCATCTCCACCAGCTGGGAAGAGAAGGTATTAATTCCAACAGAAGGGGTGTGCTGCCCTGCAGTCATACCAGCCGAAGATGAGGCTCATTTCTTCTGTGCAGGAGAAATGTCATCTTTGCCTTGGGTGATGATGCCAGCATGGTACAAGGAGTCTGGGCTTCCTTTTATCTTATTATAGCAAGAGTCTTTGACTGTGCTGTGCATGGCCAGTTCTGCCTGTGCTCTATGAAATATCCCTCTGACGGACACAGGCACAAATGCTTCAGCTCTTCGTTGCTTTCTCTCTGATGAGAGAGTCTCTGACTTCACTCACTGCTAGTTATGGCAAGGTGTGTGTGAAGAAAAAAAACTCTTCACCACACTCTCCACTGAAGACCTGGCCCTTGCAATTTTTTTTGCCTGTAACAGAAATTTCTCTGTCATGAAGAGACCCTTGTAGTGGAATAAAGTTGTGGATTTTCCTTGCTAAGCACCACAATGTCTGATGGCAGAGGTAGCACTCCAGGTGGTGTCTCATGAGAGTGGAGTAGAGGGGGAGAATCACCTCCCTTGACTTTCTGGCCACCCGTATTTTCATGTAGTCAGGGAGTGGGTGGCTCTCTGGTCTGCAAGCACATGTTGCCAGCTCATGATAAATTTAACTTCCATCACTATCCTCAAGTCCTTCTCCTCAGGGCTGCTCTCCATCACTTCATCTCCCAGCCTGTACTGATGGCAAGGACTGCCCCAATCTAGGTGCAGGACCTTGCAGTGAGCCTTGTTGAACTTCATGAGGTTCACATGATCTCCTCAAGCCCATCAGGGTCACTCTGGATGGCATCCCTTCCCTCGAGCAAATCAGCCACACCACTCAGCTTGGTGTCATCTGCAAACTTGCCCAGGGTGCACTCGGTCCCACTGTCTATGTCATTGATGAAGATATTTTAAGTATTGGTACCAGCAACAATTCTTGTGGCTCTTGCTGAGTGCTAAGATACATGAAAGCATCATATTATTACCTACTTGTTCATTCCATGTTGAAGTGGATGAAAATTAATGGCCTTTGGCTTTCTAAATAAGATTTTATGCTTTTGAAAATCTTACCCCTTCTCCACTCCCAAGTGGCAAAAAAAGCAAGAGTGTTTATTACTGTACTGAATATCTTATTCAGCCTAAAATTTAGATTTAAAATGACACTGAAAGTCCTTTCTAATATCCATGTTTGCTTTTTCTGATTCAAATAGTTATTATATCTCTGTCTTTCTCAGTGTGGAAATGATGGCAATTAACTCTCCTCCTTCACATTTTTTAGCTATTCCTCTACTATATCACCTTTTTAAGAGATTTTCCCTACCTGCTAAGAATCTGTAAGTGCTGGTGTAAAATGCACAACATCAGCTCCACTTTCACTGGATCAAAATTTGAAGGAAGGCAGAGAAGAAGCCCAGACGTTCAGCCTGTGGTAGGAGCTGCTTCTGCAGAGGAGACTGATCCATTTGCAGCAGGCCCATAGGACACCCAGACATCTGCACCCAGTAAATCCACCACTCTGAGCCACACGCTAAAGGAACAACCCAAAACAGAAGTGCCCATGCACTCAGCCTTTTCCTCATCCTTTGTTACTGAGATTCCCTTTGCATCCAATAAAGGATGGAGATTTTCCCTAATCCTCCTTTTGCTGTTAATGAACTTACAGAAACATTTTGTATTATCCCTAACAGCTGTAGCTAATTTGAGCTCTAGCTGTGCTTTGGCTCTCCTAATTTTCACCCTGCACAGGTTCACATCATCTTTATAGACTTCAGGAGTGACCTGTCCCCTCTTCCAAAGGTCATTGACTCTCCTTTTGTTCTTAAGGTCCAGCCAAAGGTCCCTATTTAGCCAGGCTGGTCTCCTACCCTGCTTGCTGGTTTATCAGCACACGGGGACAGCAGCTCCTGTGCCTTTAAAGCTTCTTTCTTGAAGTATGTCCAGCCTTCCTGGACTCCTTTACCCTTCAAGGCAGCCTCCCAAGGGACTTTGTCAATCAGTCTTCTGAGCAGGTCAAAGTTTGCCCTCTGGAAGTCTAAGGTGGCAGTTTTACTAACCCCTCTCCTTGTTTCTCCAAGGATCAAAAACTCAATCATCTCATGATCACTGTGCCCTAGATGGCCTCCAACTTTTACTTCCCCCACAAGAACTTCCCTGTTCACCAAAAGAAGGTCCACGAGGGCATCCTTCCTGGTCTGCTCACTCATAAGCTGTGTGAGGAGGTTACCTTCCACACATTCCAGGAACCTCTTGGAATGTTCCGTCTCTGCTGTGTTGTATTCCAAGCAGATGTCTGGGAGGTTAAAGTCCCCCACAAGAACAAGAGTGTGTGACTGGGAGATTTCTCCCAATTGCTTAAAGGAAGCTTCATCCACCTCACTGCTTTGGTTGGGAGGTCTATAGCAGACTCCCACAGTGAGACCAGCTTTATTGGCCCTTAACCTAACACAAACACTCTCAACCTCATCATGACTAGATTTCCAAGCTCTCAGAGCATTCTGTAACATACAGGGCCACTCCACCCCCTCTCCTTCCCCTCCTGAAGAGCTGGTAGCCATCGATTGTGGCACTCCAGTCGTGTGATGCACCCCACCACGTTTCTGTGAGAGCCACTATGTCACAGTTTTCCTGGTGTATCATGGCTTCATGCTCCCCCTGTTTGTTGCTCATACTGTGTGCATTGGTATAGATGCACTTCAGATGAGCTAATGATTCCAACACCTTTTTTCCACTGTGGGCTCCATTTCCTACCAGACCCTTCTCAGTTGCTTTCATGATTTCTAAACACCTATCCTTTCTCTCAAATGAAACAACAGAGTGAGAATCCTCCCTAGTCCACCATCCTTCAAGCCCTGGCAAGTTTCTCTTGGGCTTGTCCCTAACGGGCCCAGTTATCTCCCCTTCATATCTAGTTCAAAGCCCTGTCAATGAGCCCTGCTAACCCCTGCACCAAAAGCCTTTTCCCCCTCTGGGACAGGTGCATCCCACCTGCCACCAGCAGGCCAGGTGTCTCATATAGCAGCCCATGATTGAAGAACCCAAAGCCCTGCCTATGGCAGCAGTCACACAGCCATGCATTGATCTGCAAACTCCTCCTGTTTATCTCTTCACCCTTTCTTGCAATAGGGATGGAAGGAAACACTACTTGTGCTCCAGAGCCCCTAACCAGCCAACCCAGGGCCCTGAAGGCTCTCTTCATTGCCCTTGGACTCCTTGTAACGATTTCATCACTGCCAACCTGAAAAACCAGCAGTGGATAGTAGTCAGAGGGCTGCACCAGATCAGAGAGTTTCCTTTTAACATCTCTAATTTGAGTTCCAGGGAGGCAGCAGACTTCCCTGTGGGATGGGTCTAGTCAACAAATGGGCCCTTCTGTTCCCCTCAGAAGGGAGTGACCAACCACAATTACTCTCCTTTTCTTCCTAGTTGAAGAAGTCCTAAGGCACGGGGGTGAATGACAAGCCCTCGGTGACTCACTAGATGGATCTACCTCTCCATCTCCATTTGCCTGGCCCTGAAGTTCCAAAGCCTCACACCTATTTTTCAGGGCAACTGGGAGGTTGGAGGTTGCTGGGAGGGTTTTCGCTTGCCTCTCCAAGGAGGGACCTCCCTCCATTCCTCCCTCACCGGTGAGTTCCCTCCTTCTAGTCTGATGACAGGAGGGAGGGGATCCATCACTTGTTCAAGAAATTCTTCCTTCTGCTCCTGCCTCAGGGTGTGGCTCCACCAATCTATTTCACTTTTGCATTCTCTGATGCTTCTTAACCTTCCTGCTTCCTCCCTCAGTGCCACCACCTGCTGGAGCAGGGCATGTCCTTGCTCACCCCGCACACACACGGTGCCACCGGCTCCCCCGGTACCAGCGCCAGGCTCGGGCACTCGCTGCAGCCCCAGCCCTGCAGGGCCATGTGTCTGCACCAAAGCTCAGCCCGAGCTCTCACGGCTGCCAGCTGTGAGGGAGAATAGATTGAGAGCAGCTCTGAGGAGGATTGAGGGGTGTAGGTGGATGGAAAGCTCAACACGAACTGGCAATGTGCGCTCGCAGCCCAAAGAGCCAGTCGTGTCCTGGGCTGCATCAAAAGAATGGCCAGCAGGTGAAGGGAGGTGATTCTGCCTCTCTGCTCCGCTCTGGTGAGACTCCACCTGCAGTAGAGTGTTCAGTCCTGGGGACCCCAACACAAGAAGGACCTGGAGCTGCTGGAGCAAGTCCAGAGAAGGGCCACAAAGATGATCTAAGGGCCGGAGCACCTCTCCTCTGAAGACAGGCTGAGAGAGCTGGGGCTGTTCAGCCTGGAAAAGAGAATGCTCAGGGGAGACCTTATAGCACCTTCCAGTACCTGAAGGGGCTACAGGAAAGCTGAGACTTTTTATAAGGACTTTTTATAAGGGCATTTAGTGGGAAGACAAGGGATAATGGCTTTAAACTGGAAGAGGGGAGATTTAGATTAGAGACTAGGAATAAATTTCTTACTATGAGGGTGAAGAGACACTGGAACGTGTTGCCCAGGGAGTTGTGGATGGCTCCTCCCTGGAAATGTTCAGGGCCAGGTTGGATGAGGCCCTGACCAACTTGGTCTAGTGGGAGGTGTCCCTGCCCATGCAGGGGGTTGGAACTAGATGATCTTTGATGTCCCTTCCAACCCAAACCTTTCCATGATTCCATGATTCTATGATCTCTTCTACAGGAATCACACATCACACTTTCAGTTGCCATCACAGTGGGTGTGCTCTTAAGGCACACTGGAAATGACACACCAGAGCCCAGTGCTGAGTGGCAGATGGCATTAAATTGTGCCCCTGGGATTCACAGGAAAGAGTAGTGTCAGCAAGCAATTCCCTTTCCCTTCCTTCACTCCCTCATTGTTCCAGCTGGAGTTTAATATTTCATCAGACAAAACCAAAGCAGAAGCAACTGATCTACAGGTAATTTAGTGATTTTTCATAATGACTACACTTAGAACGCTTTGAGGCTTAGAAAATGGCATCTGCAAAGGGAAGCTGGAAGAGCTCTAATTTTTGTGGAAGAGAGTGGAGAGAACTAAGGAAAGTCTTCTCAAACAAAGAATAGTGAAAGATAGCTCTTCACAAAGGACATGAAAAAGAAGCCATCAAATTCATTTGCAAAAATGACAATTTAGAATGCTTAGAAAAGTCTTTACTGGCAAAGCTGCAAAGCCTTGGACTGAGGCTGCCTTTTATTTTCACAGCACTAATGGTAGAATGTGCCACAATACCGGTAGTGGTGCCATGGACCACAGCCCTAGGGATAAGAGTCTCAAGGGAGAGAGAAGGGAGTGAAACCTGGAAGCTAAAAACCTCATCTGACATCACCAAGTGCAAGGAAGGCTCTGAGGATTTATTTTTTTCCCCCTGTGCCATTCAGAATAGCACAAGCTACCAAATAAAGCCTTACCAAGTCCTTCAGTGACAGGACAAGAAGCAACATTTTCAAACTGGAAGAGAGTAGATTTAGATTAGACATAAAAAGAAATTATTTCCTGTGAGGGTGGTGAGACACTGGCACAGGTTGCCCAGAGATGTTGTGGTTGGCTCCTCCCTGGAACTGCTCAAGGCCAGGTTGGATGGGGCTTTCAGCAACCTGATCTAGTGGGACATGTCTCTTTATCTCCTCTCACTCTATTTTACACCAGATGGTGAAGGTCTTCTGTTCATTGCTAGCTTGAGCTGAGTAAAACCATTCCAGAAGTTCAAGAAAAAAAAAAACAACACATTGTCCTGGTTTGAGCCAGGATGAGGCCAATTTTCTTCTTTCTGATCTTTTTTTTTTTTTTTTTTTAATCTTCAGGGAACTCTCTTTTAAGCAGCACACTTGGTGAAATTAACAGGAAGTTTTTCAGCTGGTGGACTGGAATGTTTATAGCTATTGCTGAGAGACCAAGGACACTTTTCTCTGCTTGTTGAGTCTGCTGCTTCAGACACTAGAGGAGCAGAAGAGTCATATCTGCAAACCTCCTGTAGGGAGGAGTGAGCTACCCAGGTGATCTAAAATTGGCCAGATGGAATATTCCAGACCACTGCATCATTCTCGGTATAAATTCAGGGATCACAGATTTCAAGCTCTTTTCCATCCATGTCTGGCATCAAGGGAGGACTCAGTCTGTTCATCTCCTTTGATCCCCAGGCTTGTGAACTCCTGACAACTCTCACACAGAGCTCACAACTCTCCCCTCAGCTCCTGTCTGCTCTGCCCTCTCTCCAGCAGCTCCAGGACCACCTTGGGACTCTCCGCAGCTTGTGGGGCAGGTATATTTGTACATATTTTCTGTTATCACTACTATTACATTGAAACTGTCTAGTTTGGTTTTCCATCTGGAAGCCTCTCTCCTTTCCCTATGAAGGTGGGAGGTGGGAGGGGACAGAGAGCACCATTCACTTGTCTGATGGTCGATGCTGAGCTAAACTGCAACACAAATACAAAATAACAGAGGTTCAAAATGGTTTGTCCAACATTTACAAAACCTGTGACAAAACAAAGGTGAGAAGAAGATGGCCTTGGCTCCCTGACCTCCTCTTTTCACACCATCCCTTTCCTTAGTGTCCTGCCTCTGAGTCTCTTCTTCCTCCTGCTGCATCCCCACACGGACCCTCCCCTCTCAGCTCCCTCCTCACTGCTCTTCTCCAGCAAACACTTGCTGCTAGAAACTGCACATCAACACTGACTGTTCTGCTTCTGACTGAGGGATGCAAATATAGCACCAGATTTGTTTCTTTATCCCTTGTCCATATGTGCACAGGCTTATTTTTCCTCTCCTGTGGAAATATTTTTGTATCTGCAGAAATGTTTAGATAGGTACAAAGTGGTAAGGGTGGTTCCAAGGGGCTATGAGGGAAGGGAAGGAAAAAGGGAAGGGAAGAGGGCAAGGCAGGGAACGGGCAGGGCAGGGCAGCATCTCTTGCAAACGTTAAGGGAGGAAATGGGACTTGGCTTAAGGGGTCAAAGCAGGCAGGAGGAAAGGTTTCATTCTGTGTATCAGTAATACAAAGTACCCTGACTTCATGGGGCCTTGATAAAAGGTTGTAAAATAGCACTGGATTCAAAGTGAGAGCCTGTTAGCACCTTGGGAAAGGGCAGGCAAACTGCCTGGGGTGGCAGGCATTTCAGTCTCTAAATACTCAGGTGTGAAAGACCTGCACAAGGCTTACAATTATTTCAGAAATGTAAGTTTATTAGAGGACACTGGAAAAAGGATTTTCTTTCTTTGCTTGTTTCCATTTATAGCAGAAGGCTTTTCTTACTTCACTGCTGGCTACAGCAAGTTGAATGGGCCACCTGGTGTGATATTCCAGCTACTTTCCACAGCACAGGGAGAGTTATTGCTTTCCTGTGCAATGCAAGGTACAGATTTTGAAATGCCCATTTTTTTTTCACTATTCAAAATCAGATTCTCTTGTTCTAAGAACATTAAGTGATGCAAACTACTCCAGACAGCTGCAATCACATGAATTTTCTTGGCCATCCCAAGAAGGATACGTCTCACTTGTCTTTAAATGCACCAAAACTGCAATCACTAGAGGATGTCTTACAGAGAAATGTTCCACTTGCTATCAGAGATACCATCTGTTCTCTCAAAGCAGTTCATTTACTAACTGCTTCCAGAGAGTTAATGCTTTAGTTGGCATGACATGTCCCAAATGTCTGATCTGAGAAGTACCCAGGTGCATTACAGGATAAGAGAGTGACATTCAAAGGCAAATAAAAATCTTAAACTGTGGGATCCTTCAGCTGTCACTTGGCAATAATGCACGTATGCTCTGATCAAAATGTCTTAGTCCAAACACAGAGCAGTGTTTAATTACCCATTTTCCAACTGTGGATGGCACGTCCAACATTCTCCAAAGTAGCCTTTTGGGGATTCTTTCTCTATTTGAAGAAAAGCTTTCTGAATATTCCTGACTTGATATTAGGAAAAAAAAAATTAAAAAATAATCTGTGTGATTTAGCCCTGACCTGACAGGTTGGTGTTTGCTATCTACTTATGCAAAGAATAGGCACCCATTTTTCTTCAACTCTACCTTAGAAAAAGTGCCTGTGATGTAAGTTACTCCTCTGTTTATCAGTGTCCATCTTACCCTCCACTTCTCTGAGGGTATTTCCACCAAAAAAAGGATTTGTAAAATATATCTGTTTATTCATCCTGAACACATCTTGACTTTTCAGACCCCAGTTCAGAAGGGATGTCCTCCTACTCAGTTGCACTGGATCTAAGTCAGCAACCTAAAGGTCTACGTCTCGATCCCTTCCACATTGCCACAAAGAGAGTTAGCAAAGGAGGAGGGAGGCCTGATGTGATTAGACTGTTGCTCTAGTGTGTAAGTACCAGCAAAACACACACACAGCCCCAGTGGTAAAAATACTTAGTCACACAGATAAACAGCAACACACATGCAGAGAATTCCATCCTGCAAGATGAACCAAAGTCAAATTGACAAAGAAAGTTCCTTCCAGGGAAGAGTTGGCTTTCTGCCCTTTAGGGGCTCAACTCCCTTATCATCAGCCTGCATCAAACATGCAGGTCTTTCATTCTGTCTCCTGCAGAACCTCCCTCTTGGTTTTATCACACATGGTTGTACAGGCCCTAAGTAGACCAGGACTCCTCATCTTAGCCTGGAGAAGAGAAGACTCAGGGGGGATCTTATCACTCTCTGCAACTACCTGAAGGGAGGTTGTGGTCAGATGGGTGTTGGGCTCTTCTCCCAGGCAACTAGTGACACGACAAGAGGGCATGGCCTGAAGCTGCACCAAGGGAGGTTTAGGTTGGATATTAGGAAGCACTTCTTCACAGAAGGGTGATCAGACATTGGAATGGACTGCCCAGGAAAGTGGTGTAGTCACCATCCTTGGAGGTTTTTAAGGAAAGACTGAATGTGGCACTTAGTGCCATGGTCTAGCTGATGTGGTGGTGTTAGGTCATGGGTTGGACTTGATGATCTCAGAGGTATTTTTCAGCCTCAATAATTCTGTGATTCTGTAATCTTCCTTCCATTTTAGCTCTAGCTGAGTCTATATGTGGTTTGTATGGATTTTCTGGGACCCCTACTCAGCTCACAGCTACTATTGGCTCAACTGCAGAGATGTCTGTCTTTCCTGACTGGAGGTTGGAGGCTGATGGAAGGACATGGGAGCCCTGCAACCTCTTAAAGTTGCCATTTTCTGGCCAAGCCAATCGGTAGGATGGGACTGTGGAGGGAAGCATCTGTTCTGTGGGCCCAGGAGGCTTTCTGCACATGTTGAGCAAAGCCTTCAGCTCGGATCGGAAGCTGTCGTTGAGCCAGCAGTAGATGAAGGGGTTGTAGCAGGTGCTGCTCATAGCGAACCAGTGAAAGGCAAAGTACAGGGCATTGTTGGTGTAGATGGTCTGGCTGGAGAGGAGGACGACATAACAGTTCAAGGGGAACCAGCAGACTGCAAAAAGGATGACAACAAGCATCAGCATCTTTATGGTCTTCTTATTCTTCTTGCGAAGGGCCACGTACTGCTCAGTGGTGACGTCCCCGATGACGTTGCGCAGCCAGAGCTTCTTGGCCACCTTCACATAGGCAGCAGAGATGATCAGAAGGGGCAGGACATAGAGCAAAATGAAGGTTGTTAAGTCAAGGTACTTCCAGAAGAGGTCAGCAGGCTCAGGGAAATCCAGCAGGCACAGGCACCGGGTGACCTCCTCACTGCGGGTGGAGACACCAAACAGGGGGTGAGGGTGCAGGTGGCTGAGCACATCAGAAACAAGGAGGTAGGTGGGAGAAGGCTCCTAACACAGAGCCTGGAGGCAGACAGACCCTTTGTTTATGCACATGTGGTGCAGTTAAATGGAGCTCTGCTGCCCAGAGATATGAGCCATGGAGCAGCCTGAGAGCAAAGTGGTGATTATTTCTCATGGGCATTCATGATTTTATGATAATTTTATGAATTTCATCAATTACAGAATTTCCAGCTGCACAGAAGCAGGTTTTCATTCTCTGTCCTTTTCAAATAGAAACACAGTCTTTGCATATATTAAGGACCTTTCCCTCATTAAAGCACTTTCCAAATATCAAGGTTCATTACAGCATTTTACGGAAACAAGCAGCTGAAGCAGTTTTTTTTCTACTTTCCCATGACTGAAGAGTAGATTAAAACCTTTTAGATTTTTCCCCATTTTTGGTCTGCCCAAACAGGTCAGATTGGTCCATCGTGTAAAATGCCAGTGTGCAGGCACAGAGAGCCCAGGCCAGATCCTCTAATTTCTTAGCTTATTTCATGTGATTAGTATGACAGAATAAAGATAAAATAATTAAAAATAGAAACAGGGAGAGTATATGAGCCATTGCAAAAGAAATATATAATGAAAAATTACAGACCAGATCCATATTTGGCTAACATAGACATAAGCTCAGGGCCTTTAGTAGAAGATGCTGAAGTATAACCACTGAGAGCCTGGCCTCCAGGGATGCTGTGGAGGAAAACAAAGCACGTTCTTACCTGTATTTGTAAATAAAGAGTTTTTGGTAGATAGCATGTGGCAGGGAAAAACAAGTTGCCATGATCCAGATTGCAGAGATGTAGATAACACCTTTTGTAGTAGATATGCGAGGTTTCAGAGGGTGCATTATAACCTGTGCAAAATAAACCAATATTCAGGCTTATGTCATTTCAGGAAATAATTATGTAATTTTTAATGCAATCTTCCAGCCTTAAATCTCTTACTTAAAGTGGAAATGTATGATGCAGGCACTACTGTCTTCACCCAGCTCCCATTGACTGTAGGCTGTACATGAAAGCATGTTTTTTTCCTCCATGGAGATAGATAAAGTCAGACCCAGTTCTACCCTCTCATTTCAAGATTTGCATCGAGGTGGAGAGAGCCAGATACCACTAGTGGGTCTTGCAGAACTGTTCATCTCCAGGTTCAATTTACTTAATGAAAGAAAATAGTCTTAGACTCTTCAGTACTGGTGACCCAAAGAGCCACGGGTTTGGGATTTGACCAGACCTCCCTGGGGGGTCTTCTGAGAACCAGTGTATTTTCTGGAGACTTAGAAGATTTCTAGCAGAAAATGCCAACTCTACTAGAGTGTTTTGCATAGTTGTTGGGTGAATCAAAGCTGATAATGCCCCATTGTCCCCATTTTTTAACCCATTATTAACAGCAAGCCACAGCTCTGCTTGTGACCAACACCAGTATGGTACAGTCAGCTCTTCAGTATTCAGGGAAACAAGGAGTGAGACATCCCACAGCAGAGGGAGACAGAGCTGCAGAAGCTGACCAGAATATCCCAGCATCCATGATGCTGTTCCTCCATGGGCCAGACAAACCACCCTGGCAGAGGGTTACATTAATTTTTATCAGGATCTTGGACTTTCTCCTTATTTGAGAGCTACTGGATTACCCACAGCAGAAAAGATCCCATTCCCCAGTTGGAAATGATCACAAGGTGATGGACACCTCCCTTCTCCCACCTTGCTGGCAGGCTTGAAACTAGTCTTTCCATTTGACAGTAAGGACTGCTCTCTCACCCTGTCATCTCATCATGCATCTTACATTAATCTGGGAGCTGAGAAGGAAAGAACTTGGGATCATCCCTTCTCACTTTAATTATACCTCCCCAAGCTTTCCATCTGTCTGCTTCAGAGAGCTCTCACCTGGTGTCTGTCCACAGCAATGGCTGTGAGGGTCAAGGCAGAGACGTGGAGGGAGCAGTACTGTGCAAACCTACTGACGTGGCACATCCCTTTCCCAAATATCCAGCTGCTGTTCACAAAACGAGCCTAAAACCAGAATACCATTAGTTTTGTGCACCCACACACACCTGCACATGCTTATAGATACCTGAGATACCTCTGGCACATAATTTGTGCTAAGTAGAAGATACCTTTAAGATTACACGTTCTTGGTATAGTTGTATTGAGCACTGAAGAGGCAGACTGGTGCTGCTGAGTGTCCTGGCAATATATTCCAAGACATTACATCACCACGATACCAAAGGTATTTTCTATGGTTTATTCACAGTGTGTTCTTCTGTGTTCTAACTATTGAGTCAATACATTCATTTTTCCCTTTTAAGCCCTCCTTACAGGACTGAGCTGACCTGTACACCTTACCTTACTTCAAAGCAAACTACAGCTTTTCATCACAACTTGAAAAACAATGGTAAGAATTACATTTTTTTCTTCAAGATGTTCAGAGTATTACCTGGGAAATAGAAAAGGAGGGGGGGGGCGGAGGGGGAAACACAACCAAAAACAACCAACAAATACTACCAAGTGCTAAGTAACCACTGTGATGTTATCATGGTTGAAGTGCTGTCAGGGCCACTTTTTACAAGTGGGTAATTTCAGTTCTTAAAAAAGGTAACAGGAATTAGAGGAGAAAAAGGTGTGTGGAGTTTTCCAAAGAATACTCCAATCACTGTAATTAGGACCGGACATTCAAGCACTGCCTACAGCAAAGAAAAGGTCACTGAAGTGACTGCTTGTCCCTCTGCCCCAGCCTTACCAGCGTGAACGGCGTGTTTAGGAGCGTGATCAGGATGTCAGCCACGGCCAGGTTCACGATGAACAAGCTGGTGGCAGAGTGCATGCGCTTGGTCTTGATGACAACGTGACAGACCAGGACGTTGCCAAAGAGGGAGAAGACGATGATGAAGGAGTATGCCACGACAAGCAGGGCTTTCACCGTGAGGCTCTGTGACTCGGCTCCATACCGGCTCCTGCCCACGAAGCTCTGCCAGTCTGCCAGGCTGTCGTTATCCCAGAAAAAGAAACCTGAGATGTTTGGGATTACAAAAGACTCCTCCAGACTCCCATTGAGAGGACGTTGCCAAAGAGGGAGAAGACGATGATGAAGGAGTATGCCACGACAAGCAGGGCTTTCACCGTGAGGCTCTGTGACTCGGCTCCATACCGGCTCCTGCCCACGAAGCTCTGCCAGTCTGCCAGGCTGTCGTTATCCCAGAAAAAGAAACCTGAGATGTTTGG
This sequence comes from Chaetura pelagica, assembly GCF_000747805.2. Classification (NCBI taxonomy): domain Eukaryota; kingdom Metazoa; phylum Chordata; class Aves; order Apodiformes; family Apodidae; genus Chaetura; species Chaetura pelagica. The sequence continues at coordinate 77,010 of NW_009951789.1, read as the reverse complement.
GATTACAAAAGACTCCTCCAGACTCCCATTGAGCTGCAACTTTCCTGGAGTCACGAAGGCGTTAATCAAGTCAGGGAGGCAAAGCCAGACAAA
>NW_009951789.1:63691-76295 GCF_000747805.2 Chaetura pelagica | reverse complement strand
CCTGCCCCGCTCCCGCTCCTGCCCCCGCTCCTGCCCCGCTCCTGTTCCGCTCCCGCTCCTGCCCCGGCTTTATCCCCGCGCGGCACACGCCGCCCGCGCCCTCCCGCACCACTGGGCTGCAGCGCTACCGCTGCTCTGACGCGCGGCTGTTCCCTCAGCCACGCTCCCCCGCGCGCTCCTCCGAGGGGGGGGAGCCGATGCCAGGGGGGCTATCGTGATAATCGCCGCACTAAGATAAGCACAGGGGGGAGAAAGGCAGATCAGTCTCTCCAGCCGAGAGCACCCGTGTTCTGCAGCACCGGCTGAGCTCACGCAAGCTCAGCAGCCCGTGCGGGAGCTCCGCTCTCCTCCAGGACGCGGCTCCAACACAAACAGTCTCTAAGGTGTGGCAGGGAGGTTTCAGCCCGCTTCACAGCGTGACACCTCCTGACTAGCATAGAGTGATGGGGCAGCAGATGAGCTGTGAAGAGGAAGCTGCTTTCCTGCACCTACAGGAATTTTCCAAAGACCTTTTTCCCCTTAGAGAGACAGAATCTTCCCCTTGGCAGGGATTTCCTCTTGGCCTAGAAGAAACATAAAAAGTTCGATGTGAAACTGCTTCCTAGGGTTTGTAGAAATACTGAGGCTGTTGGAAAAAGCTGATTATATGGGAAGGAGAACAGGAAGGGCTGTCCCAGCCCAGTGAGTCCAGTGCTTAAAGCAACAGGCAGCCATGTATACTGGACTCAAGCACTGATAAGGCAGCAGCAGGTATGTTCCTTGTGCTCTCTTCCCAAAAACACAGGAAGAAATCTAAAATCACAGAGTCATAGAAACATAGAATGTCTTGGCTTGGAAGGGGCCCCTAAAGGTCAAAGCCTCCTACAATAAGCAGGGTCATCTCACACTAGAACAGATTGCTCAGAGCCCCATCAAGCCTGACCTTGAATGTCTTCAGGGGTGGGGCCCCCAACACCTCTCTAGGCAACCTGTTCCAGTGATCCATGACCCTCATGTCAAAGAACTTTTTCCTAATGTCCAACCTAAATCAACACTTTCCTATCTTGAAACCATTGCCCCTTGTCCTATTGTTACATGCCCTTGTAAACTGGTCTTCCCCAGCCTTCTTATACAGGTCCCTTTCAGGCACTGGAAGGTTGCTATGAGGTCCCCCTGGAGCCTTCTCTTTTTCAGGCTGAACAACCCCAACTTCCTCAGCCTGTCCTCATCAGAGAGGTGCTCCAGCACTCAGATTATTTCCATTGCCCTTCTCTAGACACACTTAACAGGTCCACATCCTTCTTGTGTTGGGGGCTCCAGAGCTGGATGCAATACTCCAGGTGAGGTCTCAACAGGGCAGAGTAGAGGGGCAGAATCACCTCTCTTGATCTGCTGGCCACACTTCTTGTGATACAGCCCAGGATGTGCTTGGCCTTCTGGGCTGCAACTGCACATTGGTGTCTCATGTCCAGCTTTTGATCCACTAGAACCCCCAGGTCCTTTTCCACAGGGCTGCTCTCCAGCATGTCTTCGCCCAGCCTGTATTCATATCTTGGGTTACCTCAGCCCGGGTGCAGGACCCTGCACTTGGCCTTGTTGAACCTCCTGAGGTTCACCTGGGCCCACTTCTCCAGCTTGTCCAGGTCCCTCTGGATGGCATCCTGTCCCTCTGGCTTATCGATCACACCACCCAACTTGGGTCATAAGCAAACTTGCTAAAGGTGCTCTCAATACCTCTGTCAATATCATTAATGAAAATATTAAACACTACTAAACAACTCTACTGGGAAGAGTTCTGCCTGTGTGGTGTCAATGAACCCTGGCCAGAGCAGGTTCTGTACAAAAAAGGCTTTATTTAGCCATCAATTAAGACTGTTATCTGAGAACTTGTATTGTAAGCTGGTCACTCACTGGTGAAAATTACAACTCCAGAAGATGCTTGTGGCACCCCCAGCTAATTACCCAGGCTGTTGAACACAGCAGGACAGGAGACACGCTGCACTCCTCTGCAAACTGCTGCCAGCAAAGATTCCTTCCATAGATTGTTCACTTTGAGCTGTTTCGGCAGTTTGCCTGTTTCAGAGGAAGCTCTCCAGTGAACCTGCTGGGGCCACTAAGGTGGCAGTCACCTGTGAGTATTCAGAGAAAAGAAGGAAATCTGTCCAGCTCTGAAGCCAGAGAGGATGGCCCCAACCTGACACTGCCAGGAAACATGGAGAGTCTCACAGTGTAACTCAAAGGCCCAGGGAAATGGCAGCAAGCAGAACAGGCAGCATTCTGCTGTGGGTTTGGGGTGAGAACAGAGTGCTTGGTGGCATATGTCCTCCTCTTGCTGGGCTGCTCCCAAATCCCCCAGTGCTGCTGGCCACTGCAGAAGGGTGTTCTTAGTCTTTTGACCCTCAGGCTCCAGCTCTTGGTCATCCACATCGATCAGATCCTGCTCCCCTCTACTACAATCCATATTCCAGTAAAATTTATTAATTTTGTCTGATTACTCCCCTTGATCTAATTCTTAATTTCAGCAGGGTACCCCCGCATGTGTAGCCAAAGCCACTGTTACCTTTGAAGACCAGGTGACTCCAGAAGAGCAGGAGGTCCTCTCTTCACCTCCTCAGCCAAACTGCAAGGGGGAGGTTAGGAATCCCTTCCCACACAGCCCAAGCTCAGCATTCTCCAAGCTGGATTTGGTGTCTTGCCATCCAAAGGAGATGGTCCCACCACACACCAGGCAAGCCCACCTGAAATATCCACAAAGGGTAACAGCCCAGTGGAAGCTCCTATGTCACCTGTGTGTCCTTCTCTTCCTCACATCACCGCTGTGGTTTCATTAAAATATACCTCAGTAAGAGCTGTCTGAACAATTCACCTACACATGGTTGTTAGTGGAGAACAGGCTATGGTAGATCTCTCAGCTTGGTACCTGCTCCTGCTGCCACTGATGGCAAAGGGAGCAGCTGTACAGGAATGTCAGGACTTGGTATGATGTATCTCACTTTTGTTAAGTGAGAAGTATCTGGGAAATGAAGTCATTTATAAAGTGAAAGTATTTACAAAATGTTTGAAATAAAGCTAAAGTTCATGACTTAAGGTAACAAAAAAAAAGTTATCAAAAACATCTGTGCAATAACCATCTTACCAAAATTATAATAAACTAGGAAACATGCCTGGTAAAGGTTGCAAGAGGAATATAAAAAAATCACCCAGACACTCAAAAATGCAAATTGGAAACACTCAAAATAAAGGAATAATGCCTTTTTTTCTTTTTAAATGCACAGCTAAGTGTGCATTTCCCCACACGCCATTTCTCTGGGAACAATCTTTCTTCACTACTGTGGCTTTGCTGAATCAACACAAACAGTCTCTAAGGTGAGGCAGGGAGGTTTCAGCCCGCTTCACAGCGTGACACCTCCTGACTAGCATAGAGTGATGGGGCAGCAGATGAGCTGTGAAGAGGAAGCTGCTTTCCTGCACCTACAGGAATTTTCCAAAGACCTTTTTCCCCTTAGAGAGACAGAATCTTCCCCTTGGCAGGGATTTCCTCTTGGCCTAGAAGAAACATAAAAAGTTCGATGTGAAACTGCTTCCTAGGGTTTGTAGAAATACTGAGGCTGTTGGAAAAAGCTGATTATATGGGAAGGAGAACAGGAAGGGCTGTCCCAGCCCAGTGAGTCCAGTGCTTAAAGCAACAGGCAGCCATGTATACTGGACTCAAGCACTGATAAGGCAGCAGCAGGTATGTTCCTTGTGCTCTCTTCCCAAAAACACAGGAAGAAATCTAAAATCACAGAGTCATAGAAACATAGAATGTCTTGGCTTGGAAGGGGCCCCTAAAGGTCAAAGCCTCCTACAATAAGCAGGGTCATCTCACACTAGAACAGATTGCTCAGAGCCCCATCAAGCCTGACCTTGAATGTCTTCAGGGGTGGGGCCCCCAACACCTCTCTAGGCAACCTGTTCCAGTGATCCATGACCCTCATGTCAAAGAACTTTTTCCTAATGTCCAACCTAAATCAACACTTTCCTATCTTGAAACCATTGCCCCTTGTCCTATTGTTACATGCCCTTGTAAACTGGTCTTCCCCAGCCTTCTTATACAGGTCCCTTTCAGGCACTGGAAGGTTGCTATGAGGTCCCCCTGGAGCCTTCTCTTTTTCAGGCTGAACAACCCCAACTTCCTCAGCCTGTCCTCATCAGAGAGGTGCTCCAGCACTCAGATTATTTCCATTGCCCTTCTCTAGACACACTTAACAGGTCCACATCCTTCTTGTGTTGGGGGCTCCAGAGCTGGATGCAATACTCCAGGTGAGGTCTCAACAGGGCAGAGTAGAGGGGCAGAATCACCTCTCTTGATCTGCTGGCCACACTTCTTGTGATACAGCCCAGGATGTGCTTGGCCTTCTGGGCTGCAACTGCACATTGGTGTCTCATGTCCAGCTTTTGATCCACTAGAACCCCCAGGTCCTTTTCCACAGGGCTGCTCTCCAGCATGTCTTCGCCCAGCCTGTATTCATATCTTGGGTTACCTCAGCCCGGGTGCAGGACCCTGCACTTGGCCTTGTTGAACCTCCTGAGGTTCACCTGGGCCCACTTCTCCAGCTTGTCCAGGTCCCTCTGGATGGCATCCTGTCCCTCTGGCTTATCGATCACACCACCCAACTTGGGTCATAAGCAAACTTGCTAAAGGTGCTCTCAATACCTCTGTCAATATCATTAATGAAAATATTAAACACTACTAAACAACTCTACTGGGAAGAGTTCTGCCTGTGTGGTGTCAATGAACCCTGGCCAGAGCAGGTTCTGTACAAAAAAGGCTTTATTTAGCCATCAATTAAGACTGTTATCTGAGAACTTGTATTGTAAGCTGGTCACTCACTGGTGAAAATTACAACTCCAGAAGATGCTTGTGGCACCCCCAGCTAATTACCCAGGCTGTTGAACACAGCAGGACAGGAGACACGCTGCACTCCTCTGCAAACTGCTGCCAGCAAAGATTCCTTCCATAGATTGTTCACTTTGAGCTGTTTCGGCAGTTTGCCTGTTTCAGAGGAAGCTCTCCAGTGAACCTGCTGGGGCCACTAAGGTGGCAGTCACCTGTGAGTATTCAGAGAAAAGAAGGAAATCTGTCCAGCTCTGAAGCCAGAGAGGATGGCCCCAACCTGACACTGCCAGGAAACATGGAGAGTCTCACAGTGTAACTCAAAGGCCCAGGGAAATGGCAGCAAGCAGAACAGGCAGCATTCTGCTGTGGGTTTGGGGTGAGAACAGAGTGCTTGGTGGCATATGTCCTCCTCTTGCTGGGCTGCTCCCAAATCCCCCAGTGCTGCTGGCCACTGCAGAAGGGTGTTCTTAGTCTTTTGACCCTCAGGCTCCAGCTCTTGGTCATCCACATCGATCAGATCCTGCTCCCCTCTACTACAATCCATATTCCAGTAAAATTTATTAATTTTGTCTGATTACTCCCCTTGATCTAATTCTTAATTTCAGCAGGGTACCCCCGCATGTGTAGCCAAAGCCACTGTTACCTTTGAAGACCAGGTGACTCCAGAAGAGCAGGAGGTCCTCTCTTCACCTCCTCAGCCAAACTGCAAGGGGGAGGTTAGGAATCCCTTCCCACACAGCCCAAGCTCAGCATTCTCCAAGCTGGATTTGGTGTCTTGCCATCCAAAGGAGATGGTCCCACCACACACCAGGCAAGCCCACCTGAAATATCCACAAAGGGTAACAGCCCAGTGGAAGCTCCTATGTCACCTGTGTGTCCTTCTCTTCCTCACATCACCGCTGTGGTTTCATTAAAATATACCTCAGTAAGAGCTGTCTGAACAATTCACCTACACATGGTTGTTAGTGGAGAACAGGCTATGGTAGATCTCTCAGCTTGGTACCTGCTCCTGCTGCCACTGATGGCAAAGGGAGCAGCTGTACAGGAATGTCAGGACTTGGTATGATGTATCTCACTTTTGTTAAGTGAGAAGTATCTGGGAAATGAAGTCATTTATAAAGTGAAAGTATTTACAAAATGTTTGAAATAAAGCTAAAGTTCATGACTTAAGGTAACAAAAAAAAAGTTATCAAAAACATCTGTGCAATAACCATCTTACCAAAATTATAATAAACTAGGAAACATGCCTGGTAAAGGTTGCAAGAGGAATATAAAAAAATCACCCAGACACTCAAAAATGCAAATTGGAAACACTCAAAATAAAGGAATAATGCCTTTTTTTCTTTTTAAATGCACAGCTAAGTGTGCATTTCCCCACACGCCATTTCTCTGGGAACAATCTTTCTTCACTACTGTGGCTTTGCTGAATATTTGACCTTTCCTGGGGCAGATGGATTGGAAACCAGATGAGTGAGAAGTGACTTTTCAAAAAACTAGACACTGATCTCTGATAAACAACGTTGATTTTCTGAGCATCTTAGTCCCCCCTATAACAAATCACATTAATCATAAGTATCTGTTTATAGTATGGTCTTTCTATACATATCAGGCTGCATTTTTCCTCCTGAAGTGAAGGATGCCATCTTTATCTTTCACACAAGCCAATTCAAGAACTGCTGCATTTTAACACCAGGAACAAAGTCGCTGTGAATTTGACAGCTGACTGAAAAAATAATTGTAGAAAAAGTAGAAACTTTGATGTGATTCCTATTAATCCTATCTATCATTGCTAAAAATCTTTGCCTAGGATGTGCCTGATGGCAGAGCTCCTTTCAGATCTTAGTGAAACACTAAATTTGACAATTTAAGTCTTTATAAGAAAATGGGTTTGATTTAGTGTGGCAAGGTTGACCTTGGGGCATTACCAGGTGCCCACCAAGCTGCTCACTCCCCAGTTGGCAGGACAGCAGAAAGTCAGATTAAAAACTCATGGATTGAGATAAATCCAATTTGATGGGGAAAAAAAAATAATAAAAAAGGTCATGCATTAAAGCAAATAATAAAAAGATTTATTCTTTGTGTCCCATCAGCAAAGTCCAGCCACCTTCATACATGTAGTGGTTACTTTGAAAGACAAATGCTTGAGTAACAAATGTAGTCCCACCTCCTTCTTTCTTCTAGCTTTTATTGCTGAGTACTACATTATATAGCATGGGATATCTCTGTGGTCAGTTGGGGCCAGCTGTCCTAGCTGTGTCCCCTCCCAACCTCTTGCCTACTGGCCTTTGAGGGGTGCTGCAAAGACAGCCCTGATGCTGTGGAGCACTGCTCAGCAGCAGCCCAAACACTGGTGTGGTACCAACACCCTTCTAGCTAACAAATGCAGAGCACAGCACTGCAGGGGCTGCTACAGGGCAAGTGAACTCCACCCCAGCCAGACCCCATCCCTGTGTATCCCAACATAATGTGTTTTTAAAATGTCAGTCCCTCAGATTCAATGTAGTCCTCCACACAACTGACATACATGATTTAATTAACAGAAATAGTTTATTTTTTTTAAAAAGCAAACAAAAACCTAAACCCTCATCTTGAAGGGTATTTACAGCAGCTTTTTAGTTGCATAGGTAATATTATAGCTTTGGCAGCCTTTAATGAAAAGAAGAGCCACACTAGCAAAGTATCTTAAGCCATCCCACTGCTTTGTAAGTTGCTACTAAGATCTACACTAGAAATTAGCAGGTCTTGATAATTTTAATTAGTCTTCTGAAAGGTCAAGGTTCCCTGCTACAGCATATATGCAGGCAAAGTGACCCACAGCCATCTTCAGTGAGAGCCTGAGAAAACAAAACTGCCCAAATCCAGCTCTTTTAAGGAGAAAGTAAAAATACAAAGACATGGCTGCAGCCACTCCACATATTTAGTGTTTCTGTGACACGCTGGGGCATAGGCTGATGAGCACTTTGGGACTTTTCCTATTAGCTCCCATGGCCAAAGCTTCAGAACAGCACTGTTTGGGGAGTGGGGTATGCAGAGGTAGAAAGAGAATGAAGATTAGGTTTAGGCCTTGGATCCTTCACCACAAGGAGTGGTTCCCTCACTGTGGATCCAATACTGTATTTTAAAAGCCTCATTTGGACAGTATTTGAAAAATATGAATGATATTTTAGGAAGGCTGAAGAAACAGTACCTGAAAAAATGCCAGCTACAAAAAAGAGGCAATGTCCTGCCCATTACTGGCTCAATTGCTTTATTCTTCAGACAGCAGTCCTTGAAAAGCTATGCGAGTTCCAGCTCTTATATCTTATTCACTGGGTAAAAAAGCTGACAACAGAATTCAGTCTGAAACCTTTGGCACTTCTTGAATTACAGAGCTGACTTCACTCCCATACACTATGACATTTAATAACAGTGCAATACCAGGTTTAGTTCTCCCAGTGTAGTTGAAATTAATTGAACATTTTCCATCTTCAGTACTGAAAACTGTATTTTTGAGTCAAACTACTACTCTTCAGTTTTCAAACATATCTGTAGAAAATTGCCATTAAAAACAAGTTTCATAACCCTGACTGAGTCCGTGTTCATATCCATGTTTGCATACTACTATAAATTTACTTATCTGTAAAATTAAGCCCATGAGATGGAGTTTTCTATAAAAGATATCACTTACTTACATTATCATCCCTGCAAGAAAACAGGCCTTTAGAAGCTTTAGAAAGAACTTCTGGTTTCAGGCAGTACTTCAGAATATTAAACACTCTAGTCTAGTGCATCAAGCAACACAACACCTAAATCATATAAAATTTGGTGCCACTGAACAAAAAAACCCCAAACAAAAAACATTTCATAGAGGTGAAAATTGGAGGCAAGCCCTCATTTACACAGAAATGTCACATAGAAAATGCCTTGCAAACTGCTTTCCATTTTCTTCACTGACTTTCACAGTCTCTCTTGTACAATGAGCCTGAAATCACTTAGCTCTTCTTGACGTTGCAGTGCTTTTGAATGGATCAAATTCATCCTGCAATTTGCAAACAGACACCTGTTACCAGAACCAGTAGGCATTCTGGGTCACCATCAGTCAAGTCACCCTTAGATTAAACTAGAAGGCCTGGTCACATTGTTCCATGTTCTCTGATAGACCTGTTTTTGTTGGGTTTGATATGAAGGAGATTATCCAGTGATTTAAAAGTTCAGATCACAAATGTACAGAGAACAGAAACTGAGTTTACATCAATACGGTTGGAATGGCTGCTTTGAAATGAGGAACAACCTGTATGTCAGGTGTGACCTGGTAGAATGTTGCCATTATGAGCAGCACATACCTCAATAAAGTTATGTCCATATATGTGTACGTATCATTCATTATTTACTGAGAGTTGGATAAATAACAATAATAATAAAAAAATACTGTTCCTAATTGCACGTTCAAGCAAACATGTAATTTTGTATTTCAGGTCCAGGAAGAAGAGATAGCACAGTGGGGAGAAGGGACAGGAATGTAACATTTTCTCCGAAGTGGCCAATATTTGACATTAAGGGGAGGATCCTGACCATACGTGACAGTCTGCTAATCTGTGAGAAGAATCTGCACAGTGCCCAACACTATAATCTGTATTCCATTCAGTGCAAAACTGTGAAGTTCTTCTTGTTTAATTACAGAAGAAACCATTTCCTAGCAGATCAAATATGCACTGCAAGAACAGGCACCTTAAACTTGATGATAGTGTTTTAGGGGTTTTTTTAAGAGTATTTAGATAATTTACAACAATAAAACAATTTAGTGCCCTGGAAAATAGCCATTTTTTAATGTAAAAAAGTTTAAATTCTTCCTTTTTACAAGAATAAAATACATTGTCAAAGACATAGTCAAGCACTGGAGGAGATTACGTTGACTTTCTTCCAAAATAACCTATTCTACATATTTCAGGAATGACAATTAACTGATTAAGAACTGGAGGGGAAAAGGACTAGATATTTTCCTGAGGTCACTTCTAGCCTTATTTTTGATGATTCTTTATATATTCTAATTAAAGTTGCTTGCAATAATCTAGCCCTGTTAGTGAAGAAAAAAAATAAAACAAGTTCAATTTTACTCTGAAATGCTTTATTCAAATAACTATCAATCAGTAAGCTACAGAAACTTACATGGAATAAAAGAAAAAAGACCACTCTATACCATACCTCATCTGACTCAAAATCAACGCCTCTAGATGTTTGGCTTTGTGAACCTCTTTTACTCAGTGAAGATGTAGTTGATAACCTTGAAACACAGAAAGAGAAAAAAAGGTATCAGCATGTTCTCAATCATCAGACGTTCCAGTAACTCTCCAGCTTGGCTTTGGACCATCAGTACAGAGAGTAAGAATTAAACGAAACAACAGGAAGTAGAACAATTTGAAGTATCAATTTATTAATTCTAAAGCTCTGGTCTATCTTATCTTAATCAGTAGTAGATCAATTCATTATTATAGAAAGATCATCCACATTTGCTCTTGTAACACTTCCAGGGATGGGGATTCCACAACTTCCCTGGGCAACCTGTGAAGAATTTCTTCCCTGGGCAATCTGTGAAGAATTTCTTCCTAATGTCTAGCCTAAATCTCCCCTCTTCCAGTTTTGATCCATTACTCCTTGTTCTTGTATAAAAAAGCCCCTCCCCAGCTTTCCTGTAGCCCCTTTCAAGTACTGGAAGGTGCTGTAAGATCTCCCCAGAGCCTTCTCTTCTCCAGGCTGAACAGCCCCAACTCTCTCAGCCTGTCCTCACAGGAGAGGTGCTCCAGGCCTTGGATGGGGCCCTGAGCAACCTGATCTAGTGGAAGGTGTCCCTGCCCACACAGGGGTGTTGGAACTAGATGATCTTTAAGGTCCCTTCCAACTCATGATGATCCCATGATGATTCTATGACTAGTAGGTAAAAATCTATATAAATCCTCTTAAGTATTGTTATAACTTTCTTAAGCATCTCTTTTTTCAGCTAGTGGATGAGATACTTGGACTCTGCTGATTGCCTATCAGAAGTAAGGCAGTTGTGGTAGCATTCATGAAGCAAACATACTGACCTTTGATTTACTCTGGGAGAAGGAGTAATAGAAATCTCTTCTAGATCAGAGTCATCATCTATAATATCCTGAAAAAGGACATAATTTATAAAGCTTTTTAACAGAATTTATTCTTACAGAGATGTCATGCATAATACTACAGTACTATAGCACAGAACCTTAACTTTTTTCTTTTTTCAACTATATACCCACTTACTTATAATACACACTTGACAGGACTCAAGGCTAGAACAAATGCACCTCAAGTTTTGCTCTTCAGATCTTTGATCTTACAGAAACCTCCTAAATACTCATGCATATACTCTGTATCTTAGGCTACAATCAGAAATAAAATGTTGTCTTTGTTTTTCTCATACAGATCCCATACAAAAAAGGGTACAAGAGGTCTACAAATCAACATGCAGAAACTTACTGCTGAAACCGGTAGCTTGGGAACATCTGGTTTAGGCTAATGTTTGGACCATATATTTATTTTTCAAATCAGAAGACAGCAAAAGGGAGCACAATTTCACTCATGAAAGATGCTTCTTACCTCAGAGTAAGACTTTGATGAATTCAAAGAGGACTCAGGTTTCAAAGACCTAAAGGCTAGAAAAAAAAAATGTAGTATTTTTTAAGCGCTCACACAATAAAATGCGAACAACTTTTATTTAAGACCTGCTTAGCATGCATTTCCTCTGCAAAATACCTTGTAAAACAAAGAAGCAAACCCCCTCGAGCCCAAATCAAAATGTAAATTAAGCTTTTGCTAGAGTCTGTAAAAAAACTGGGATCTAATCCTGTGTGCAGCGAAAGGTTCTTCCCAGTCTGGCTGAAAAACCTTCAGTAACTTGGGCTAAGAGGGAGAGAAAAACTGTAATTGATATTCCTGTATATCTAACACTTTAGACATCAACACATCTGCTAAAAATGATTTATCTACAGTATTTTAGGTCATTTGCTGACCAATGTGAAATTTAGGTAATTTGCTAATTAATTTAAAACTCACTCTATCTTTAGACATTGGGATTTATGTGTAGAATTTAAGCAGCATTTTTTTCTTTGATACTCAGGATCACTCACACTGTTTCCTCAGAGCCCTTGTAGCAAGGAAGGGCTACTCTCAAATATGGAGCTTAAATTACAGATAAGTTTCTCTTCCCTAGTAAAAACTGGCATTTCTAAAACTTGCTGCAAAGGAAGCCTAAATGCATTTGCATTAATGGTTACTCACTTGCAAACATCTGTCAAATGTAAAGGTTTTATCCACTGAGAAATATTCTGCATAAAATAGATGTTATTAAATCACACTCCCTCTATGCTTATTCCTTAAGGAATTGCATAGAGCAAGATGTTCCCTATTTCCAGTTCTAGTCAGAAGTTCCTGACACATTTCATTTTACCCCATGACAACAGGATATCATTATTCTTTTTTTTTTTTAATGTTAATTTTTCTTTCTCTCATCACTTTTAGTTATTCTCTTTCATTAGAACCAAAAAAATCTGTTACAGCTGAATTGGACTAACAGAAATAAAGGCAATTAAGGCACTTCATCATTAAATAACCAACCTCATTACGATTTGAGAGAGCAAATTAGAGTAACGGACAGAATGAAGGCCTACCATCTATAATGGACTTATTCTTGGCAGGCACAGACACAGGCTTGTAGGCTCTGCTGCCAGTAGCTGACTCTTGGGTAGTGCTTCC